>NW_027281733.1:35000-122500 GCF_046629955.1 Centroberyx affinis
ACATTCCTCTGATAAACTGCAAGCATGCGTGTGTTTTTGTTTTGTGTGTGTGTGTGTGTGTGTGTGTGTGTGTGTCTGTGTGTGTGTATCGGTTACACGCATTTGGAGCCGATCTCAGACCCCGCCATCATACGCGAAGCCGGGAAAGAAAGATCATTGTCCAAAATAAGAGACATTGAACGGTTTCTGGCCGCGGCGCAAGAATAACAAGTCATTTTGGTGTTTCCTTGGCCGGAGGGCAGAACAAAGCGGAGGGGATCTAATCAGCCTCAGCTCAGCTTCATTCATGGCCTGGACTCCGACTCGCTTAACATTCCTCGCCTCTCCGCTAGCGTGAGACTGCCGTCATGGAGCTGGCCGCAGCTTCATAATCTGATAAAAATGCCTATTAGAGTCATATTGCATAGGTTTGTGACTGGGTGAGGTATAGGGAATGGGGAAGTTTGTGTGTTTTTATGCAGGCGGCTGATTTGCAGTGAATCCATTTTTGCAGATTTTTTTTTTTGCAGTTTGCAGGTTTGGTTTGCACATGCATTGGTTTTGACATCTGTATTCTGGTCCTGTCCTTAATATGTATGTGTATTTTTATTTTTATTTTGAAGGGATAATCCACAAGAATCTTGGCTTTCTTATTTTTGGTGATGAGCGGTCATTGCTTTGGTGTTTTGCGGTCAATGTTCTGGCCCAACGTAATAATAAAGACGCTCGGTGTAGCGTTTCTGTAGGTGGCGCTCTTGTCATCACCGCTCATGCTAACTACCCAGTTCTTCTTCTGTTTATTCCATACTAACTGCTGGATTTCTCCCGGGAAAAGACCTCCCAACACCGCCAAATGTTCTCATGAACTGGCTATAGGTTGAATCACTATTGTACAGTATCAATCGGATATTTTTTGATATGAAACAGTTACAGATTATTGCTTTAACCATTATTTGTCCGGGGAAATTTACTTTACTCCATCTCTGCTTCTAAAACTTTCTGATTTCCACACAGTGAGTCATTTATCCTCTTTCGGTAGCGTGCATGCCGTCCCCTAGGCTACATACCGGTGTGTGCTGTATGCGATGTATAAAATGCATGCTGTGTGTGATTCTGGGAGACAGCGTTGCGGTGTTTTGGCCGTCGCTGCATCCTGTGCCTGGATCCACTTCCTGGTTTGTCAGCCTGGTGGGGAGAGGCTGCGCTTTGTCTGAGGGCGGCTCTGCCTTGGATCACTGTGTTTTTATTATGAGAGCGGAGTGCAGGCTACCCTGCGTGTGTGTGTGTGTGTGTATGCTTATTTGTGCAGCCCCCCCTCCCCTCCCCTCCACCCTCTCTCCCTTTCTCTTACTCCCCTATGACCAGCCTTAAATTACTGTCTGCCAATATTCTCATCCTCCCCTCCCTCCAACCCTCAATTTACTCTTTCATCTCACTTTCTGCATTTCCCCCTGACCACGCTCAATCCCCTCCTTTCACTCAGCGCCCCCTCCCTCCCCTTCACCCTCTCTCTCTCTTT
Organism: Centroberyx affinis; assembly: GCF_046629955.1. Taxonomy (NCBI): domain Eukaryota; kingdom Metazoa; phylum Chordata; class Actinopteri; order Beryciformes; family Berycidae; genus Centroberyx; species Centroberyx affinis. Next base: position 36,499 of record NW_027281733.1, read on the forward strand.
CTCTCTCTCTCTGTCTCTCTCTCTCTCTCTCTCCCTGTCCCCTCTCTCCCTCCTATTTTTTCTCTCTCTTTCTTTCTTACTCTGTGGTTCCCTGGCTGTGCAGGAATTTCTCCCCAGCTCCAGTCCACTAATCAATTCCCTCCTGAGTCAGTCATCTCTACAGTGACTGCTCTCTCTCTCTCTCTCTCTCTCTCCCTCTCTCTCTCCCCCTATCTCTTGCTCTCCACCCTTCTCTAGCTCTCCGTCTATTTGATGTGCTCCATTTTCCCATTTTTTACACGGCTCTGCAGCAGATCCCATGCCTCTCACCTCAGCTAGTTTTTCCTCTGTGCCTTCTCTTCTCGCTCCACCTCCCATATTCTCCTTCCTGCTATCTCTCTCATTTTCTCTCATTATGTCAACGTTATCTGGCGATTTGTTCCCTCCCTAACCTCCCATCCCTCCTCCTCCTCCTCCTCCGCCTCCTCATCCCTCCCTCCCTGCCTCCCTCTCCTTTGCTTCTGTCTTTCACTGTGTTATGGGAACTAGTGGGAGGCTGTGGTGGCCCATCATGAGTTATAGTTTGTTTTGATGTGCTGGTATAGATAGGAGTAGAGGATGGGGACCGGGACACTGGGGGGAAAAAAAGGAGGGAAAGAGGAGGGCAAAAAAGGGGCAGAGGGGGGAGATAAAGACAGGAAGGTGAGAGGAGAGGAGAGGAAAACACAGGGAGAGGAGATAGGAGACAAGACGAAAGGAGAGGAGAGAGTGTGAGTGATGGCTCACTTCATAACGGCTGCTCTCGCCTCTCCGGGTCGACCCGCAGGAGCACGGGTCTGAATGAATTAAGGCTGAACAGACCTCCAGAGAAACTCTCTCCCTGCATGGAGGGATGGAGGGAAGGAGGGATGGAGGGAGGAGGAGGAGGCAGCAGCAGTGCCCCTGTGTTGGGGAGACGGGGGGGAAAACCCCAGAAAGGTCCCTGTGTGGCGTGAGAACCATGTCAAAGCTACAGATGGCAGCCCGCGAGGATTATGCAAAGAAGGCCGAGAGCAGACGACTGAATGAACCCGAGACGTTTCGTTCCAAAGCTTTCGAGGGACAGCGGGCTAATATCTTTTATCTTTTTTTTCATTTTTTTTTTTTCACTGTTGATCTACAGTGCGGCGTGGATTTCAAGATCAGAAGATGAATTTGAGGCAAAAAGGACAGGCTTTTAGCTTTTGATCATTGAAACAATGAAGCAACTTTTAGCAGCATATTTCACCAGAACTCTCCATAATTGCATTGTATTTGCACTCCCGCTCCTCCTTTTTGACTTCTCCATCCCTCTCCGCCCGCCGCCCTTTTCTCCTCCCCTCTGCTCCCTCCCTCCCCTCCCTGGGGCTTGGACTGGTATGTGACCCCTCTTCTCTACCACCCTCTTTCTCTCTCTCTTTCCCTCCATCCCCGCCGCGGCTCCTCTTGCGTCCTCGTCCCCCATAATTGCGTGGATTTGCGCCATCTCTCATGATCAAAGTGGAGGCGGGCGAGTTTAGTCTCATTCGCGTCCTAAGAGTCCAATCACATCCACTTTTTCTTTCATCTTTACATCCTCCTTCCCACTCTCGCCGTCTGGCTTTTTGGCTCCGTCGCTGAATCTACAATTTAGAACTTCTGTCCCCCGTCTAACTCCTTTCTGTCTTCATCTCTATCTTTTCCTCCCGCTCTCTTGTCAATCGCTGTCTCTCTCTCTCTCTCTCTCTCTCTCTCTCTCTCTCTCTCTCTCTCTCTCTCTCTTTCCAGTCAGTCAGCTGAATAAACAGTGAGGGTTGCTCTGGTTTTCTGACGTCAGAGCGCCGTCCCATAACCTCCATCATCTGCCTCTGAGGTCGCAGGTCATTATTTCTGGTTCCCCCCCGGAGACCAATAAGATCGGTCCCCGCCCACGCAAAACAAAACACCCAACTTACCCAGAGCACCTGTCAAGAAAGACCTTTTTTTAATAAAGTTACAGTACGGAGGTGCCAAAACAGTGTCCATTACTGCCCAGACGCTTTAACCTGAGCATAAAAGTTTGAAACGGAAGCCAAATCAATATGGAGGAAAAAGGCAAACGGGTCGTAACTTTGTTGCTGACACAGAAATCCGTGTTCCGATCTGACTGACGGACGTTTCTGGGCAGCACGAACACATTAGCAATTCCTTTATCACCTCGGAGAGAATATCTTGGTCTAGTCACCGGAAATGTCACTCGATAGAAATTCCCTTTAACCGAGAGCGCAGGATACATAATGTTCTGCCCTGTTCTGCCCTGCAAAGCCAAAGAGCAGTACCGGAGCGAGCAATGCAACTTAGAAAAATGACTTCAATATTTTGTCTTGTGTCCAGACTGTATATAATTTAAAAGCATGTGTGAGTTTAATTTCTGTTGATATGAAATCTAAACTCGAGTTATGACCTTTGACCTTTACGGCACATAGAAAGTAGTTACTGCTGTTACTGAGTGTGTTTAGGTTATACAGTGGGTGACAGTTTATGATGAACGTGTACAGGTTGTGTGTGGCTGTGTAGCTGTGTGAATGTGCAGCAGGGTGTTCCTCAGTTGCCCTTCCCTGGATGAATGAAGGTTAAAGCAGTCCAATAGGGTAGAGCTGTGTGTTCTGCTGTTGTGTCTCGTCTCGGCTGTTCTGTGTCTCTTGGCTGCTGCTCTTTATCTCTTCCTAATCACCACAGCTTCAGATTCAGTCCTTCAGCTCCAGACACAAGACACTGGCTCGCCCTGATAACACGCACACACGCGCACACACACGCACACACACACACACACACTCCTGAGCAGGTGGTAGTTGTATTAGCCCCTCTTAGCCTCTTGACCGCTCTCTGTGTGTGTGTGTGTGCGTGCGTGCGTGTGTGTGTGGAGGAGCAGTGATAAGTGAAGTGGAGGAGAAGTTCAGCCCTAATCAGCAGCAGTCCTTGTCTAATGGCTCTCTTCACTGTCCACTTTCAGCACCGCCACATCTCCAAAACAAACACACACCCTCCACGACACACACACACACACACACACACAGGCCTGCTCTGGCCAGACGTGCACACACACATGGATACACACATTTGAAAGGGATATATAGCCCAGACAGGCATTGCTCTCCGCAACACCGCCACATCTTTCCCAGTAGGTCATCAGAGAATGAGGCATGGGCAAGAAACCAGAGATATAGTGGAGTGTAAACCCACTTAAACTCAGTTTACCCACTGATTTAGGCTCAATGACATTTTTATGAGATAAATTCATAGTAAACATCATAGTAAGTAGTATCAAACTGATGTAAGTATGATGATATTGTCTTTTAAGTGGGGAACAAAGCATAAATTACAGCTTTTCTGAAACTATAATGGATTATTTGTTTATGTTGGTGGTTGTTGGCCTGATGATAAGCACCGACTGGCTGTCATAGTTTACCCACCTTTTTATTTCCCACTACATCACTGCTCGCAACAAGTACTTTTTGCGGTTTCAGGAACAGACAGACACACTCACACACACACACACACACACACACACACACACACTAACACACCAACACAAGAGCAGTTGACTTGGTTCCTTCCCAATGTTTAGAGTGATGGAGAGTAGTCTCTGCTGGGTGAAAGCAGCGTTAGATAATCCCTGAAACAAACCCAAACTGTAACAATAACAGACCCATCAATACCAAAAGTATCAGCTATGCACACACACACACACACACACACACACACGCACACACACGCATCCACATCCACAGTGAGATCAGTGTGGGAATGTTTGTGCCAGCACCGAGCGTCTTGTGCTGTGTTGATGTTGTGATTATAGGGGGTGTTTAAGGTTGAGGATGACTCATCTCTCTCGCACACACATGCATACGCACACACACACACGCACACACACACACACACACACACACACCCCGAGCACCCACAGTAATCTAGATAAAGATCATCACTCACTCGCCCTCCTCCTCCCTCTCTTGTCCTCTGACAATGCTTACAGCTCGCGAGGATTTATGCTCACCATTTCAGTGGTTTAAACATCTTTATATAAACGCTTTAATCCTAAATGGTGCTCGGGGAGGGAAAATAACAGTAATAGGAAAGAGTGAAATTAATTGAAATCGTTATCAGAGCCTGTTTAAAAGTGGTGTTTTATTTCCGCGCTCTCCGTGCGTTTCGTTAGAACGAGCTGAATTCATGTCTGGGTGAAGGTGTTGGTGGGGGGGGAGGGGGGTCTAGGTTCGGTACGGGGAGCTAAAGCGAACTCTCCCGTTCTGTTTTTGTCCCCGTGTCGGAGGCTTTGTTTAGCTTTCGATCCTGGGAGGGATATTATTCACGGACATGCCTAAACTCTGTCAGATGACGGCGCTCCAGAAGATTTATCGGCCCTTGTGCTCGGCGTCTCCTTTTTTCTGAGGCTCTTGTTTTGCTCCGCTCTTCGCGTTTTTCGCTCGCCGGGGATCACGTACTCGTGGAAGCATGCGTACGCGCTCCGCCCCCCCCCCCTCGGCCGGCCTCTTGCCCTCCTCCCCCCCGCCGCGGCCGCAGCCCCAGCCCACGTTCCTAAAAGCTCTTAGCTTATAAGCTATGTTTTCCATCCAACTGTCAAGCGAACCTTTGAAACGTCTCATAAAACGTGAGTTAGGTGCGTTTCCATCAGCTGGGTTGAAGCGAACAAATAGGAATTCCTGAATGTTTACGTCAGAAAACACATTTCCCGGAAAAATGGTAAGAGTTTGTCAGGGATTGATTGGTGTTGGGCAAGTTGTGACTGTATTTCATGCTGCCTGAAGATGGAGGGGGGGGGGGGCGGGGGGGGTCATGTTGGACATAGTGTGTGTGTGTGTTCAATAGTGTGTGTGTTCAAGCATCCTCCCTGCTGAAGTGTCCTTGAGCAAGACACTGAACCCCTACCAGCTCCAGACCCTGACCTCTGACCTCCTTGTGGACAGGGGAAAAAAGAGAATTTCCCATACAGGGATCAATAAAGTATCGCATTACATACGACCATTACTTTCAGAAACTAAAATCATGATGTATGATTATGCACAATGTCCCTAATTCCACCCCTGCTGCCCCCTGTTGCAGCCGAACCAACAGGGGCAGACGCGGCCCCGGTCCCCGGCGCTCTCTCCCGGCTTCAGTGTCAAGTGGTAAATCGGTTCTGTTGCTGTTTAGAGCCAAACAGGCGCGGAGAGGCCGGGGCGGAGGAATGAAGGAAGGGATGATAGGCATCGCGGTAGACAGATGGAGGGAACGCGCCGACGAGTCCCAAACAGTGGGAAAGTCCTGAGGGGGAGATTTGTTCTGCTCTCCTCTGCTACGCTTCAGTGTCCCTCTTTCTCGCTCCTTTCCCTCTGCACTTTTATCCCTCCTCTCTCCCCCTCTCTCTCTCTCTCTCCCTCTCCCTCCTCCTCTCCTCTGTTTGACTTATCTGGCCGGGGCCGTGATTTGTTTTGTTCTGTTCTAATGCTATCGGCGCTATTCTCAGCAGCTTACTGGCTGCCGGGGATGGACAGTATGTATACACTGGCCTCGAGTGTCCTATCGCATCAACAGTGCCATGCACGAATGTGTGTGTGTGTGTGTGTGTGTGTGTGTGTGTGTGTGTGTGTGTGTGTGTGTGTGTGTGTGTGTGTGTGTGTGTGTGTGTTTGTGTGTGTTCAGTTAAGAGAGAAAGGGGCGAGAGAGACAGTTGGCACACAGACAAGCATGGCTTCACTCCACATTCACGAGACAATTTTACTATCTACTTGTTGACAGAAGTACCCCAAGAGTAAAAACTAGAAAACAGGTTGGAGCAGTAATCCTCGCGGCAGCCATTTTAGAGCTCCCTCTCTCCATGGTGGCATTGTGGTGCAGTCCCAGTTGATTAACATGTAGTCAGTAGCTGTGGCTGCGTCTCTCAACTCCCTGTAAGCCACCGTGCAAAGACAAGACACAAAATTGGGTAATATATGACTTTGGAGACCTGCGATTGGTTAGAAGGCAGGGCTTTATTGCATGTTGTGAATACAGTGCATATGGTTCTGATTAGGGCTACATTTCTTTTTTTTTTTCTCTCTCTCTCTCTCACTGGAGCGCAGACACAGACACGCAGCCGCGCGCATAAACACACACACACACGCAGACAAACGTGGAGGGGGATACACACGCGAAGCGCGCACGCGTGTGTATGCACATACACACCTACACACACGCTTTAGCCAAGTCAGCCCCCTCCGCAGCAGCTTAAGATCACTATATTCACTGATCCCTGCCCTTTGACCCTCTGACCCCAGTATGGCTGATTCCTGGTGGCTGCTGTAGCGGGTAATTACCAGCCATGGTCAGTGTGCCCTTATTGAGTTGCCTTGATTATATATCCAGCACTGGACATGGACTCATTACTTTAATAGGCCTGCGCTGACAAGTATACATTACAACTGGAGAACCAGGGTTTAAATGCTGCTTTATTTAATGGCAATTGACATGTCTTTCTTGCAATAATCCCAAGGCCAAAACCTTCACTGTGCAGCGCTGATTTACCTTGAAATGTGAAACACTCTTAATGAATAGGAATGAGCTTGTTGTGGTCTTAAAGTGGAAGTACAGACATGGTGCATAGCTTTGATTTCCGAATGCCTGCCGATGGAAACGTTTCATACTAAAGAAGTCGAAGTTGCGTGATATATTTAAGTGAATTGGTAAGGTTGCTGGTCGCCTACGATATCCAAAGATAATGAAGATGAGCAGCTGAGATGAGAGCTTACAGAGAAGACCAGATGAGACAGTGGGGTGAGAAAGAAAGATGGGAGGCTGGAAGTTACAGTAGAGAAGAGAGCAGGAAGAAAATGAGCATGACAAACTAGAATGAGCCAACATTATGAGTCATGCGTATTCTGTTGTCTCTTTTTGTATTTTATTATTTTGCACAGAATGGTATTGTTCAGGTATCGAAAAGCCGCCTAGTATCCCTGCACTTGCACACACACGTACACACACACATGCAAACACACACACATGGACTCATCAGATCTGGTACTCAGCTCAGGATTCAAATACTAAAATAAGTTTGGACACTTATCTGTAGATATGGAATACAGTGTAAAATCTCATGTTATTGACACTTTACTAGATGCTTTATTACAGTGCTCCTTGGATCTGGCGCTTCACAAATACAGCAGGTGGAGTGTCATATGGAACATCCAACCACCTCACCGCCACATAGGAAAGTTTCCACATTGTTAGAGTACTTGCGGAAGGCAACTAGGTCAACAGTACACACACGTGCAAACACCTCATGCTCTGAATTATTCATCTCAGCCTCATATTTAAAAGGAAAGTTTTTTGTTTACTTGACACCTGATTATCCGCAGTGGGGCTGAATTATAGACAGGAGAAACTGACACTGTGCTTGTTTAATAATGTTTGTGTCGCTGACGGAGTCTCTTTCGCCACATTCACTGTCAAATTTATTTCCAACAAAATCAATAGTAAATGTAATCTTCACAACTATATGTTTGTGCTTGGATAGACTAGATCAGATTGTCCCAAAATTTTGCTGAAGAAGGCATTTTTTTGTACAGTAAATCCCACCAAATATCTATGAATAATACAGAAGTATCAATGTGCTTGAATAAGCCCATCAATTTTGTCAGAATAACTTCAAACAAACCACTGATTAGCAAAGTCAAAGTAGTTCTAAAACCATATATCTTATTGTTTGTGTAACCTAAGTCTATTTTTTGTGTGTTGGATGATTACTGATGCCCTGCCTGTAACCTCTGAGTCGAACCCCTCGGCCCATTATCGGACGTGCAGCCTAGCCTGGCTAATGCATAATGCTGATAATATATTTTGGCCTTTTGCTGGCATTACTTCCGTTCTTCCACAACTATTTGTTGACACGGGGTGGGGAGCTGGGCTGTAGCATTGCCCTCTGATAAAAGGCTTAATCTGTTTGGAAGCCATATAAAAAAATGCTGGGAAATTATATTAGATGCAGGTATTTTGTAAATTGACCCCCCTGATGTCAGGCAGCTAGCTGTCCGATAATGGAAGCAGGCAGCCAGTCTCATCCCCGCTTGCCTGCCCCAGTAATCAACCCCCTGTGCCCCCCATCATCATCCGTAATCACCATAACCAGCTTCACCCTGCTCTACCCAATCACACTGCAGTGCAGAGAGCAGCACACCCTCCTCTATCTCTCTGTCCCTCTTCTTCTCCATGCCTCCATCCCTCCCTCCATCTCTCCCCTCCCAAACCCTCTCTCTATCTCCCTCACCCCCCCCACCACCTTGTTTATGTTCTCCTTCACTCCTCCCCTGCCTCTCTCCACCTTTCCCTCTACTTGCAACTCCTCTTGTCTTTTTGCTGTTGTATTCCCTCCTCTCTCTCTCTCCCCCTGCCTTCCTCATGATCTCTCAGTTTTTCTCAAAAATTCTGCCACTGGGCTGAGATAATTCCACTGGTTCCCATTGCAGATGCATCCTTTGTTTCGGAAATGCTCAAGACACAAGTGTCAATATCCTGAACCAAGGCAGACTAAGGCAAATCTTCCAATAGTATCAAGAAAATGACATTTTATTCAAAAACATCCTTGAAACAAGTTGATTTGCATTGAGAACAAGTGGAACGCTCTCACCCCGTGGGCAGTGTTTCCACTTCCGCAAGAAAAATGGAATAAATGACTTGTTAACATGGATATTATTTGCAGCGTGACCATGCCGTGTCGATAACGCCTCTCATAGATGTTCTGCCTTTAAAACCATGCATCAATGGTTCTTTGTTGGGGTGGGTGGCAGCAATAAGAGGCACCAGTAGCGTTTCATATTTGTTTGCTTTTGTTAGTCGACAAGGTCGAAGGGGAAATCAGATGAATAAATAGCTGCTGTTTGTTCGTACAGTAAAGAGTGGGGTGGCAGACAAAGCCATGGGCTGCCGATGGATGAATTATTCTGCTTTTAATTGCTCTTTTGTTTTCGACAAAAGGCACTCAACTCTGTTACATTGTCAGTCCGCCGCAGGTTAGTGAAGATGCTCCCTTGCAGTAAACTTCTGTTTATTGTGTCTGCTGGCTGCACACACACTCAATGGCCACTGTCTCTCCTGCACACACACATACACACACACACACACTCCTCTTCAGCCTCATGTGCTTCAGCTCTTCACATTCGGAAGCACCCTGCATATTTTAGCATGCATATGAATCTCATGGTTTTTAATGGCAGTAATTGGCTATAGCTCATCGCTCTGGAGTGGGCTTTAATCTTTTGTGTGTCAAGGTCTTGCCTCACTCGCTGAACCAAAACAAATGAATCAGTACTTGTCTCCATTTAACTCATCTGTGTCCCTCAACCTTTCCTCTTCTCTCTCTGGAAGTAGTTTCACATTTGGATGACTGTTTTAAAAATACACGGTGTGAAAAATGATACATATTACAGAGGGTGGAAGTATAATGAATTTACTCTTGTTACTGTAATTGAGTTGCTTTCTTGTATACTTGTACATATTTTTGTATTTTTGAAGTCTAATTTTACTTACTCTCATTTTATGTATGTTTTGACTGAAGTATTGTACTTTACTACATTTTATATCACATCGGTTATTGGGTTGTTTTTGTCTAGTTGTCTAGGTAGTTTGCTAGCCTTGCTAGCTAGCTGGATAGCTAGTAGCAAAATAATGTAATGTGTAATAACATTATTGTATAATGGAGATGGGCAAAAGTTTAACAAAACATTAACTTTAAATTTGAGTACATTTACAGAGCTATTTTCTATGTTAATGAACTACATTTTTACACTAGTAATTTTACTAGCAAATCAACAGTATTTCTACTTCAGTAGCATGTTTGTGTACTCTTTCCACCCCTGCTTATTGGTGTGTGGATTTGAGAATGAAATATACTAATTTTCATTCAATTTGAATGAGATTTGAGATTGAAAAGAGAGCTAATTCTCATTCAGTTAAAGCCTGGTGTTATTGTGATGTTGATACGTGTATGCACTGCTGCTTTTGTTGTTGTCAGTGACATTGTTTTTGCACAGTATGTGTGCTTGCTGGTGTGTGTGTGTGTGCGCGCGCGCGTGTGTGTGTGTGTGTGAAGCCCAGGTGTGGCTGGGGAAGTGAGACCATTAGCATGTTCACACCATGTCAGAGCGAGTCTCCTTTGGGTAGATGAAGGAGAGCAATGTCCTCCCTCCCACCCTTTTTTGTCTTTTGAGAAATCCCAGAATAACCTGAGTGTTGTCTATGAAATTGAAAACATCATTTGTCGGACATACAGGTGGAATCCCTCTTTACTGAATAAATCAGCTTCTTTTCATACCGGTCCCCATTGGTGCCACACCCCATTCATATGGTAATCACTTGTGGGCTGTGGAGACACTGGTATTGTGGCAGATAGATTTGCTATAATCAATAAATGGATTCCCTCATGAATTTATAGTACTGTTCAATTCACCTGACAATACGTTCCATTATGAGCTTCACTTTGTAAACCTACAAACTGCAAGCATCTGTAAATCCGGAAGTCTGTCAATAGCCGTCCCAGCAAGAATTATTTTTAATCACTGCAAACTCCATTAGAATCACAAAGACGCCCTATCATTATTTGTTTTTATTGCATTGTACTTGTTGTTTATATCCTTTATCACCTTTTTTGTTGACATCATGAGTACCTTTTACTCTTTGTTCTCCAACCTGCACCTCAATTCTCTGCTGCTGCAATGACCCAATTTCCCTTCAGAGATCAACAACATTCATCTTGTTTTTTCACACCGTGTGAATTTATGAACAAAAAGTGGTGGCAGAAAACCGCACTCCCGCACGCCGGATCGGGGTCATGGGGTGTGATGTATGTTAAATGCATGGTCATACTCGCGGCCCATCTGCTATATGAATCATGGATTGAGCGGTAAACTATAGGGCGGTACAGTGTGTCATGTTGCATCACTGCTGTGAGATCTGATCCTAGGACAATAACACGGAGCTAGAGAGAGACTGCGTGGGTGGAGACCTGTGTATCTGTATGGGAAAGAGGAACGCACTCACACAGAGATAGACACACACTTGCCTGCAGACAAACGGATATGTGTGCATGTGCATGGGGACATGTGAATGCAGGCATATGTGCATACACAGTCACTCAGACATCCATGAACACACCGCACACAAAGGCGCAAGACAATAGCATCCTGTTAGAAATCTAGATGAACCCAAGTAACACTTGTCTCTGTACAATCATGCCGGAACTCTGGAGTTTTATGTAAATCACATCCAGTACAACACAGAGCCACAGCTAGTTATTTCTGTTCTAAGAATACATTACCCAAAGTGATGAAGACAGTTTTTGAGGTCATCGGCGATGCTGCTGCTGGAGAAAACTCCATACCCCAACGCATGCCCCCCCTCCCGCCCCCTCCCAAAAAAAAAATCTCTCTTCTCTTCTAATTGCTGCTTCCCAAAAAGCTACACAGTGACAGTTTTACAGTCAGTTTGACAAAAGGAGCAGGAACAAGGGAGGAAGCGAGGTAGAGACGGGAGAGAGGGGTGAGAATAAGGAAGGGCGGGTGAAAAAAAAAAAAAAAGGCGAGGTTGAATCAGAGACTGAACATCAATAGCTTTTCCTGCAAGGGAAGTGCTGCCAGCTGCACTTTTTCCCTGAGTCTCCTGGTGCTTTTTCATCGTCTCTGAGCCTCTCCAGTGTCAAGTCCACTGCCTTTCTCTATTCACTACACTGTCTTTCTACTTTCACATCCACTAAACTGTTCAAAAACATTCACATCCTTTACACTGTCTAAATACATTCACCTTCACTGCAGGGACTAAATACATTCACCTCCATTACACTGTCTAAATACATTCACCTCTACTGTCTTTACACATTCACCTCCACTACACTGTCTAAATACATTCACCTCTACTGCCTTTCTGCATTCACCTCCACTACACTGTCTAAATACAATCACCTCCACTGCCTGTCTGCATTCACCTCCACTACACTGTCTAAATACATTCACCTCCACTGCCTTTCTGCATTCACCTCCACTACACTGTCTAAATACATTCACCTCCACTACACTGTCTAATTACATTCACCTCTACTACACTGTCTAAATACATTCAACTCCACTGTCTAAATGCATTCACCTCCACTACACTGTCTAAATACATTCACCTCCACTACACTATCTAAATACATTCACCTCCACTACACTGTCTAAATACATTCAACTCCACTACACTGTATACATACATTCACCTCCACTACACTGTCTAAATACATTCACCTCTACTACACTGTCTAAATACATTCACCTCTACTACACTGTCTAAATGCATTCACCTCCACTACACTGTCTAAATACATTCACCTCCACTACACTGTCTAAATGCATTCACCTCCACTACACTGTCTAAATACATTCACCTCCACTACACTATCTAAATACATTCACCTCCACTACACTGTCTAAATACATTCACCTCCACTACACTATCTAAATACATTCACCTCCACTACACTGTATAAATACATTCACCTCCACTACACTGTCTAAATACATTCACCTCCACTACACTATCTAAATACATTCACCTCCACTACACTGTCAAAATACATTCAACTCCACTACACTGTATACATACATTCACCTCCACTACACTATCTAAATACATTCAACTCCACTACACTGTATAAATACATTCAACTCCACTACACTGTATAAATACATTCACCTCCACTACACTGTCTAAATACATTCACCTCTACTGCCTTTCTACATTCACCTCCACAACACTATCTAAAAACATTCACTTCCACTGTCTTTACGCATTCACCTTCACTACACTGTCTAAATAGACACTATTAGACAGTGTTTTTCTACATTTACCTTCACTGCACTGGCTTTACACCTTTAATACACTGTTTTTATATATTCATCTCCTCTGTTTATGCATTCACTTCCATTGCACTGTCTCTCTACATCCAGTTTAATTGCATTATCAAACTGAGAACCAGGACAACCATTAGATCCACTCGTACCGTCTACTGCTGCAGATACAATAAGGTTTACAACAGAAAACAACATCAAGGCAAAATCATGAAAGATAATTGCTACTGATATTCTCATTCCGTCTTTATTGGTACTCCATGCAGGTTAACTTCTCATTCTGTGATCATTATAATGATGTGATAATGGGTGCACTCTTCATCCAAACTACACCAGGAGCCAGTTGCATAAAGATAATCTAATAAACCTAATCTTAGACTTAAATCTGACCTTAAGTCAAACTTGCTTTAGACACTTATATTTACCTGTTCCTACTTCTTGATTGTTGTAGATGTCTAAAGGGTTGTTTCTGTCTCTAAAGGCTCTTTCCAAAAACTCAAGATTAGCCAGGGGGAAGGTGGCTATCTTTCCTACCTCAAAATAACTCAGTTGTAATATTTAAGTAACAGACAAGTCTTAATTAGCCTAGTCCAACCTGAGAATCTAAAACCAGTCTAAGGCTTAGACTAGTCTTAAACTAGCTTTATGCAACTGGCCCCAGGGGTGTGCACCATGAGATGCTAATGTTTTTCTTTCTTCATAATTTGGTAGTAACACATCAAAACGCAATGATTTTTTAGCATGCTGCACATGTAGTCGATCGTTGCAGTCTGGTCTAGGGAGAATGCAGCCCTCAGGGTAGACTAGGACGACGTGAAGCCTAGTAATGCAGCAACCAGACACAAACACTCTTGTGTTGGCTTTGTTTTTGGGTTTGTTGCCCTGAGATACCGAGGCAGGGGATACTCTGTTTGGATGGGGGATTTGAAGATGACTGCACTCACAGTGGACTACTGTCCAACTCTTTGTTAGGAAAGGACAGGCGAACTGTATGAAGGCAGGACAAGCAACACTGCGGTTCCATAGCAATGCTCTTTTCCTCCTTCTCCCTCCTTTCCCATTCTGTGCTGTACTCCTCCCAGCATGTAGACTCCCACCAGTCTGCCCACAGCCTGCAGGGTTTTCAACCCAGATACCAGTCTCTGCATGTGGGTAGTTTTCATCAATACAGTCCCAGGCTTCACCGCCTAGCTGGAGACTCCCACCTGCTGACTCCCACTTTAACAATATGTAAATAACCATCTAAAACTACTTAGGGGAACCAAAGCAGAAGAGTGAGTAAGACAATATGATTTGTAGGCGGTTTAGTGACTGGTTGCTGTGTATGTGTGTATTTACATGCATGTTATTACAGGAAGAACAAACGGTACCAAGTGCAGGATCTATTACTGCAGTTTATGAATCATATACTGATCTTAATTTCAAGCCTCAGTAGCTGTATAAAGACAGGACTCGAGGCTCTCATTTCATTCAGAACGCTCCTCTTAATGGAGTTTCTGTCCGTCGCAACGCACTAATGCGCTGACGCCCGGAAACACAGAAGCCTCATGTTTTATGACGGTTGTTTTCTCCATGATCGAGCATTTTAGGAGCAACTTGTATCTTTACTGCTGAGGGATCGCTTTTGTGGAGAAGGGTTACAACCGAAATGACACAAATACGTCAGGAATAGCCCATGATGCTGCTGTCTCATAACACTGTGCAGTTCAGAGTTGACACCTATTTGGTAGCAACTAACATGATATTTACCTCTCCATTAGGTGCGGATGGATTTGTCAGTCATGACCCGTTCCTCGGTAAGCTAGAGCACACACACACGCACACACACACGCGCAAGGGAAATTGAGACGAGAGATTTTATTGCCAATGTCAATAGCTCATCTGTCAGAGTGACTTAGAAAAACACCAAAGGACAAGGAGGGGGGATTAGGAAAGAGGGGGTAGTTAAAAAGGAAGGCTGTGAAGGAGGAGGAGAAGTGGGTGTGGTGTTGTGGTGGTGAGCGACTGATTACAAATTATCTTAATTATCTGTATTCCCTGGAGGGACATTAGACTTCCTATAAACGGCACCGCTGGGAATGGTGGTCTTTACCCTACCTCACCTCCTGCCTCTCCAACCTATATATTTTTCTTTCCAGGCTCTTATTCTTGCATCCTGTAGCCTCTCCTCTCCTCTCCTCTCCTCTCCTCTCCTCTCCTTCCCCTCCATTTTGCATCACTGTATCAGCTGGCATCACAGTTATTTACTATGCAGCGTTTATTAGCGTTTCTCTGCTCCCTCTCTCTGCTCTGTAGGATCTCCAGTGCACCATTATCTTCTGCATCTGTTTGCGTTAACAGGCAATGTGCTAGTGAGTGAGTGTGAGTGTGAGTGTGAGTATGAGTGTGTGTGTGTGTGCGCTTCAGACTGAGTGTGAGTGTGGAGTGAGATCTCTGGGTAATTTCATGAAGACTTAATTCAAAATAACCTAGCAAGCGTTTAGTGGATGATGACGTGCAGGAGGAGGCCAAATCCAGCCCCTTAGGATGTGCATGTTCAACATCAACCCAAACATGGTAAAAAAATTCATATTCAACACCTTTGGAAACTGTTTTGAACTGATATCAGAAAGATATTTAGGTCCCGATTTCACAGAACGATGCAGGTAGCAGCTCTGGATGACTAGACATCTTCTCACTTTATTTACACAGGTCTTCAACGCCGGTGCAGGCTGTCGTATCGACATCTATTCAACGTCAAGGTGTTTGCAGGCAAGGCGCTGGAGACATGGATCGTCTTAAGCCTCTGTACTGCAGGTGTGAGGGAGTGTGCGAGTGTGTCCAACAGGATCGGGCTAAGCAGCTCTTCGGAAGCTATTAGATCCTGCAGCCTAATGCTGTTTGCTGTGCCGCCGCCGACTGACAAGCTGTGCAAATATCTTTGAGCTGTCATTCAATATGTATGGCCCTGGCTATAAATACAGGTGTGGCACAGCTGAGTGGTGTGATTGATGTACAGCAGTAAGCCATCCTTGTTTATTTGACTCCAGGGAATACCTGTCCAAGCAAATATGAGAAGGAACTCTGTTATTGTGATGTTGTTGTGATGGGTTATAGAGGGTATAGGAAATAGGAATAGAAACATGGAAGTAGATGTGTGTGTGTGTGTGTGTGTGCTTGATAGGATTTTACAGATTCCTTGATACTAGAAATGCATGACTGTGTGTGCGTGTGATTTTGAAAGTGATTTTTGAGCTGCAGACGCTATGAAGCAATATTTTGGTGTGTGTGTGTGGTGTTGGGCAGCAGTCAGCTTATGCGCTGACCCAGGACAGTCTGAAGTGCCAGAGGCAAAGATATGCAGCGGTCACACACGCACACACACACACACACCACAGATACACCATAAAGAAGGCAGAGACAGCAGTGCAGCGGACCCTCCAATGAATGATGGTCTAGTTAGCACCACACTCATTCCCTGCTCTTATTCAAAGGCAAAGATAATGTAGATTGCTGTCTGTTTCTGGTATTGGTTTGGCTTTTCATGGTCTGGCCTCTAGTAATATTTTTATGATGCTAATTTTTCACTAACAATGCTTTTTGTCCTTGCTTGAGTGGGTGTTGGGATGTATGACTGTCATACTTTCCATCTTTTTTGGATTAGTGCTATGGTTCTGACTGCATGACGAGATTGTTGCCCTTTGCCAAGTTTGCGGCTGTTTGCTGTATGTGACTGCGTGTGTGTGTGTGTGTGTGTGTGTGTGTGTGTTAGCGTGTGCGGTTGTGCACGCACACGTCAGTATCGATGTGTTTTTATTCTTATAGTTTGATTGCCCATATTTGTGGCTCCATAGATGATCTCAGCGTTGCGTGCTTGGGGGTTTGTTTGCGCGTGTTGATGCTTGTACACGTGTGTTTATGTGTGCATGTGTGTTTTCTTTTTTTGGTGTGTGTGTGTGTGTGTGTGTGTCGCCGAGGCAGGTTTTGGGGGCCAGTGTGTTGTGGTGTAGCGTGGCCTTCCTCCAAAGCCCTGTGGCTGTTGAACTTTTATGGAGAGTCAAGCACTGCACAGACCTTTCAGTCTACCCAGCTCACATCACAAACACACAGGCGTGCACGCACACACACACAACACACATGCACGCGCACACACACGTACACACACACACCAGCAGCAGCACAGCCCTCATTAGAAGTGCCACCAGTAGCCAAGCCTGCAGCCTGACACTTCAAAGAGCTCTCTCTCTCTCTCCCCTCTCTCTCTCTCTCCCTCTCATTCTTTCATTTTTGGGGCTTGTTTTCTTCCCCTTCCCCTCTCTGCTCGTTCTTTTTTAATTCCCCTCTCTTTCTTCTACCCCATTTTTTTTTTTTTTCCCCCCTGCTCATTTTCCTCCGTCCCGTCCCGGGGATGTTTTATTCACATCGTCGATCAGTACAAACGAACCCGAGGGGAAACAGTTGTAATTCTCCCCGTGTGATCTTTTGAGGAATCTCCTGGCCCGTAGCCAGCGCGTCCGGGACGGCCCGGCGATGGGGTGTCATTATCAGAGGATACAACAGACAGGATGACTCTATATGCGGAGGGAGCCGGGGAAGGACACAGCTGGATTCACTGTTGTCTAGCTCCGGCCAAGTATTGTAATATCTTGCACAACACAGACACACAAAGCAGAACGACTGTTGGGAATACAATTCTCTTATTCTCTCTTCCTTCCATAATCTCTATTGTGTCTTCTTCTGGTTGCTCTGGTTTATACTGCTGCACACACACACACACACAGAGAGAGAGATTCACAAGCCCAGATCTATATCTCTCTCTGAGGGATGCGACGGGGGGGGAACCGAGCCCTACTTGGCCTCCGACCAGATCCCAGTTATTGATTGATCCTCGCCCCGGATTGTTCCCGGAGAAATACGGCCCCGCAGACGAGCGCCGCAGTTTTTTTAAAATTTTTTATACGATACTACCTTTTTAAGCGTTCCGCCGAGGAAGCGCTTCGGCCCGGGACCCTCGCTCTGCCGGGACACGCCGCCCGACGCCGTAGAAGGCGGATTACGCGCGTCACGATTCGGCACCGAGCGTTTTGCGATGGAATGATTTCTGCGGTTGATTGCGGATCGCGCTGAATCATAGCTGGGTATGGCAGCGAGCCTCGGAAGAGGGAGCCAAGCCTCCTCTAGATGTGTTAGTATGAGATGGAACCATTTTATGTGCAGAATGGAGTTTAATCACCTTTTGTTTTTTTAGGTTGATATGAATGTTTATGACATAAATTCATAGTCTAGTAGTATCAAACTGATGTAAGCTGTATGAAGATAGCATAAATTCATGTTTTTATTATGTTTTATATAGATTTATTTATTTTGATGTTTATGTTGGTGGTTGTTTGCCTTATCGCCAACAAGAAGTTATAGTTTCTCCCCCTTTTTTATGTCCCATTACACTGGATGGGAGGTGAGTGGGTGCTAGTGGTTGTACCACATGACCAAATGCGCTCATTCAGAGACAAAAAGACATTCCTCAGTGTGGATATAGAAATTGTTTGTTAAATTCCATTTTTTTTTTTTTTTTTTACTCCCACGTTAGTCCCGACTCTGGTTCAGTGTGTAGCCAGTCGCCATGTGGTCTCCAGCTGTGTGTATTCCATCGCAGCATCTCTCAGACCAGGAGGGAAAACCTCCGTCTGGCTTTCTCTCAGGGAGACCCCGGTGTGTGTGCATGTGTGTGTGTGTGTGCACGCGCACCTAATAGGGGGCAACCTGTGACATGCTCTAGCTTTGTTCTCTCACGGCAGGAAATATTAGTCTGTTCATTTTTTCGCTCTTACCCCCTTCTAACCCTGCGCTCCCATCTCTCCTGTTACCCACCTTTCCCCCTCTCTCGCTCTCTCTCTCTCTTTCTCTCTCTCATACACACACACACACACACCTTGGGGTATTAATAGTTCTGCTAATTGTGTAGAATGTTTAGTGGAATGCCTGTGTCTATGCGAGAGAGGGAACAAGGAGAAAATGGCTCCCAATTAGCTCAACTTTGAAACTTTGGCTGCCGTTCCCCCTTCTTCTAGAATGTTCCCCCTCGCAGCCCCCAGCTAGGGATGGGTGTGTGTGTGTGTGTGTGTGTGTGTGCGCATGTGTTTGCGAGTGTGTGTGTACGCATGAGCTTGAGGGTCTGGCACTAAGACGACCAATTAAAACCAGTGCCGGCAGCGAAGGACCAATGGGAGCAGGGCGCCAATGCACTTCCCCACCGTCGACGTGGTAACACAAACCAGATGCAGTTGGGCAGTGTGTGTGTGTGTGTGTGTGTGTGTGCGCTTGTGTGCTAAAATCTACTGTATGTGTTTGTGCAAATGCCTCAATGTGGATACGCACTATCTATTTCTGCATGTATCGAGCATTTCTACCTTTTCAGGGGAAGTGGGGATGCAGAGCTCGCACATTTCAGAGTTTCTGTGTGCGAGAACCAAAGAGTGTATAAGAAAGAGTCGGATAAAAGATAAAAATATGGAGAAAAACAGAGAGGTATCCCTTCATTCCCCCTCCCAGCTAACCACAATAGGCCCCAGTGTGCCTGTCTCTGAACTATCACACACACACACACACACTACGCTTAATGAGCATCGCTCTGAAGTAAGCATGCATTGAGATTTAATTACAGGTTGTTGTTTTTTTTACGTAGGGAATCATTTCTGACATTCCCCCGCCGAAGCCGATAAGTGTGACGACCTTTGAAAACGAGCGTCACGTACGGGGAGACACTTGTTATTGCTTCCCTCGTTTTCTCTTTTCATGCATTTAGATGCTTTCGGAGCGGAGTTCAAGGCCCGAATTATAAAACCTCGCGAGATTTCATATTGTAACTTTCCCACATTGCTTACACACTCACTTACAAACAGCGGTAACTTCATTTTGTGTGTTTTAAAGCTCGGGGGCCACTTGTAAGGCTTAGATTTCATATCAACAAAAATTACACCCATAAATGCTGCTAAATGATATACTCTCCACTTTTGTAACAACAACACTTTTGGCAGGACGGGAGAGATTTGCAATTTGACCCAAAACGGTATCTGGAGGTGGATGCTTTCAACAAACACACACACACTCATCAAGCTGTAAGCTTGTATGTGATGGCTCTTACGGCCGCTGAAGTGGGTGGAACGCACTCCCTTCATATCTGTCAATCTGTGCGTGAGTCTGTGTGTGTGTGTGTGTGTGTGTGGCTGTTTCTCTGCGTCATGCTATAGTCTTGTTTAACTGTCTCTCCTCTCAACACATAAGCGATTCTCCAAAGATACACACCGAAAAACATGGCAGCATCTCCGCCTTGTAGCCATCTCTCCACACATGTCTGACCGTGGTGACGAACTCCCCAAAGTGTAAATCTGACTCACCTCAATCAGATAGTGCGACTGATTGAACGATTTGATTAGGTGATCGATGGTTCGGGGGGGGTTGCGGATCGAAGCGGCGTCCGAGACGGGGACGCGCGGAAACGAGGAGCGATAGGCCCCGGAGAACTTCTGCGGGAGAGAGGATGATGCAGAGAGGGATGGACAGAAAGAGACAGGCGTTGAACGGGAGGGAGAGAGATGAATGGGGACAGAGATAGAAAGTGACAATCGGAGAAGAGGGGGGGGGGCTTCATCAGACTTCATCCTCTGAAGTCGACGGCGGCTCATGATGGATTCTAGACGGAGAGACAAAAGGACTTGTGAGCGTGTGGAAATCGTGTTTGTTTGCATTATCATGTCTTTTTCCATCTGTCTCTTCGGGTATCCGTGTCTGTTTTCTCCGTTTACGATTCCCCCCCGCTCTACTTTTTTTCGACTCCCAGAGGAACGTTGCCCATCATTTCCAGCTAAGAGTGACATTACAGTAGATTACTTATTGATCATTGCGCGTCGGCCATAATTCCATCATTGTATATCATGTGATATTGACGTTGGTCACGGGATTCCATTAAGCTTGTTTGCGCGTGTACGCACAGTTCGCACGTGTTTTGTGTGTGTGTGTGTGTGTGTGTGAGGCAGTAGGCCGGGGGTTTAGGAGTGTGTGTGCGGTGTCTACATCTGTATAGAGCATGTGCATGTCTGTGGTTGCAAGCTTGGAGGATGTCGACTTCTCTGTGTGATGTATAAAGAGCCGTAATGGCGCCCCGGCCCTATAGGGACACGGGCAACAGTCGCGGTTCTGATGGCATCATCCTGGCCCGGGGCAGTCCTCCCATGAGCAGGAATCCTGTTACTGTTCCTCTATGATGAATGGAGATGCCCGGGCCCGGGAGTCGCCCCGGCCCGGGATCTTCTCACTAGTTCGATAAACTGCACACATCCAGTCATAAGAAGTGACAGCTTTCCTCTCAGGCTTATTACCTGGAGAACGCGGCCCGACAAAGAGGCATTCGCTTAACCGTTCCGAGGTTTGTGTTTATTCCGAGCAACCGAAGGAAGGTCTCTTGCGTTTTTTTGAGCCGATTTATAAAAAAGAAAAACCAAATCATAAAATAAAGCACAACGCCGGTGCCGAAGGAAAGATCCTATTCGGTACACGCCGTCCTCCCCCGCTTCCCGTCACACGCCGCGCTCCCCTCTCTCGGCTCGTTAGCCAGCGCGGCTTCAGACTTTCCGACAAGCCCTGCCGGTAAATCCCGAAGCTTTATGGGAATCCTCCGTTAATTAGGATTCACCTTGTGCGAGGCGGATTTTGGGAATCTGGCGTCGCGGCGTGGAAACAAATGCTCGTTGAGCTAATGGAACAGGGAGTTTAGTCCCTAAGCACGTTTCATCCCTGCAAAGTATATGCTTCAGGCCCCCGTGGCTTTATACCTGCTGCCTCCACATGGCTGGCCCCAGACGTATAGCTGCCTACACACATTTGCAACTTGCAGCAGATATAGAAGACTGAATGGAGCGTATTATATGCAGGGCTGTAGTGGTAAATATAAAGCTGGGTAAACAATGAACCCCATTTGGTGGTCATAATAGGGCAAACAACCACAAAAATCAACTATATTCTCAATTTTCTCAGAATTTTACCTATCCTCACATAACCTACACCAATTTGACACTACTTTGTATGATAAATATCTTACAATTCAGGTCATGGAGTTTCAGTGGGATTACCCTCCACTACATCCCTAATTTTATGCATTAAAGCAGGCTCCATTTTGTTTTTTGTGGAATATACACAACTAAGATAATCTACATTGCCATCTATACGCCTTTAGGTCTGGCTCAATCACTCTGACTGTTTGTAGTTCTATTAAACCTGCCTTGATGCTTTGTGATTGAATTATTGATTAAACATGGAATGCATGCCAATAACTTAATGGACTAATGGAGAGATGGGTAGCTGTGCATACATGATGATGTTTAGCATTAAAGTGGCCGAGTGTGAGAGCGATAGTGCGGAAACAAAGAGCCTTTTTCCATATTTAATAAACCAAACACATACCATTTGTCTCCCAAAACACTAAAGCTATACCCAACTCTGTGTGTGTGTGTGTGTGTGTGTGTGTGTGTGTGTGCGCGCGGATCGATGGCCTGTCTCTGTGCAGATTGTTTTCTCCTCCCGGCCGTTCCCTTCCTCCTCCCGTGTGCCTCTCCTCTCCTCTCCTCCACTGACCCGAACGGAGGGATGCAGGGATCAAATGGCTCCCTCTCCCTTCCCTAACAAGAAGAAAGTGAGCGAGAGGAGGAGGAGGAGGAGGGATGGAGGACGCGATGGAGAGATAGAGAGCGTCCCCGTGGGGAAAGCGTGAAACCAGTAGTTTAATGAGAACTCTGGCTCTAATGCAAATGGGAATTGATTACCGCCGCCGACTTGTCGGGAGATGCTCAACTCTGACGGGAGGAGAGAGAGAGTGTGTGTGTGTGTGTGGGCGTGGGTGTGTGTGTACCTTTTGTCCATCTGTCTTATGTTCAATATTCTGTCTCTTCCATCTTCTTTTTGTGTCACTTAATGTACAATCTGTGTCTCTATTTTCGTCTGCAGTGTTTTCTGATGTGTATTTGTGTGTTTTTGAGCTCCTGTTTGAGTGTGTGGCGGCTCAGAAATGGAGGAAAGTGCATGTCCAGTTGTGTGTGTGTGTGTGTGTGTGTGTCATCTGTCATCGGCTCCTGAGGGGCCCCCGCGTGACATTTAGACAAGGCGTCGGAGCAAGGCCCCCGCTGATCGATCCGCTCTATTGTACCACTGACAATAAACAAAGATCTCTGCTCCCGAGACCCAGCCGGCACACAAAACACGGCTCCGCAACGCTGCGTGCCACTGTGAGAGAAAGGCACGGATGTATGTACTGTAGCCGTGTCAGTCATCAGACGCAACACACACATCACCAGAGAAATATCTGTCTTTGTCCGGAGATGAACTGCAATAATGAAGCGGGCGGCGAGAATGATAAGTGGCGGCGAACGTCACGGCCCAAAGGTCGAGTTAGCTCCATCCTGACCTTTTGAATGATAAGTAAAATTGATCTTTATGGAACACGCTCTGCTGCCGGAGATCCCTTGCTGCTCGGTCCTCTTCCCTCCGTTGTGTGTGTGTGTGTGTGTTTTTTTTTTTTGTGTTTTTTTTTAAGAGCCCTTTAAAAGTTAACAAAGTGGCCTTCAGCTCTCATTCGCAGATGGATCACTCATTAGAAGCTCCATTAGTGTCTTCTGTTGTGTGATCCCAGTGAATTAGCCGCAATCAAGCCGTCTTGCTGATGCTAATCTGAAACAACTTAACGGGGTTAGCCTAGCTGCTGCCGGCACTCCAATTAAGAGCTGTGTGAGTCACTTAAACAACACTCGCTCTTAAAAACTGTAATTCTGAAGAGGACTGCTTGGTTATACGAGGGAGCCGTGGACCTGGATGTTTTCATGTTGTTGTTAATGTACTCGTCCGGTCAGTACGGGACTGAGATGAGGCAGCATGTAGGCGTGGTTACAAGCTTGGTTAATGATACTTTTTCACAACTATTTTCAGATATTCATCCTTTATTTTCAAAGTAGCCTAAACCTCAAACTGACATAAAGCTCACTTTTCATTCTTTTTCTCATCTTTCTGTCCTTTTGAGCAGTGGTTCTCAACGGGGGGTTCAGGGACCACCGGGGGTCCTTGAGGGAGTTCCAGGGGGTCCCCAGCAAATTGAAAAACTGTAATACTTCAGCATTATTTTATTTACTAGAAGTTAACACAATTAGAGAATGTAGAAGAATGACTATTTTGATCATAGTTTCACTGTTATCTCTACCTACAATACAGATAGTCATGGAATTCTGGACAAAATCATATCTAACAACACAAATATTCTCAGATTTGGGTTTGAGAGGCAAAATGTTATCAAATGGGGGTCCGGGGCCCAAATGTTGACTAAATTAGGGGTCCTTGACATGAAAATGGTTGAGAATCACTGCTTTTGAGGACATTTGGTCCCCATAAGGACACAAGTACAGGAACACACACACACACGTACATATGCGATGGCCTGATGCTACAGTTAGCTGGCTCTCTTGTAGGACATTAATAGCTATTAGCCAACCGCTGGTATTTACTCAGCACCCATTAGCTCTGATTGCTAGCCTATGTGGCTAATTAGCATTCCCCAGCTGGCTCTTTCTCTCTGTTATTAGGCTCTCTCTTATCCGCCAGCCGCTACGCTAGCAAATGCATCTCTAATGTGCCTCTAACACCGCTGACATCCATGTTGAGCTCCATGGCTATTAGCGCCGCCGCTAATGATGTTGCACGCCGGCCCGGCCAGTCTGTGATCTCCAGACTGTCTGCTGTTGATACTGTAAGTTACCAGATCAGACCGCACAGCCATTAGATCCCCTTTCCATTTGGCATTAACATGATACGATTGTATTCAAAAAATGCATTAAATCCAGGTCTGATCACCCAAAACATCTCCAGTGGTGGTCAGAGATGCATTTTGACACATTGACAACAAACTGTAAAGGCCATGTGTCTCCAATCCACATATCCACACTGTGGAAACACATCAAACCAATGCAAATCCAGCAGGTGGCAGGCAGCTTTGACAAATATCAATTGTCAAGACACTCATGGATGGGAAAGTGT
The DNA here is from genome assembly GCF_046629955.1 of Centroberyx affinis. NCBI lineage: Eukaryota > Metazoa > Chordata > Actinopteri > Beryciformes > Berycidae > Centroberyx > Centroberyx affinis. Next base: position 61,413 of record NW_027281733.1, read on the forward strand.
GTACTGTCAGTTTTAACAGACGTAAATATCACATGAGGAAGCGATGTGCGTTTTGGCAAGAAGAGGAGAAATGTGATTTCGATGTGTATATTGAATGTGAGGTGTAATTGTGATCCAGCTAAATCATCCAGACACAATCCGGATACGAGACTAATGGCAGGTGGAAAGGGGGCTACCGGAGGGAGCGGCGTTTGTTTCCCCGCAGGCTCGTTACACAACCGTATTAAAACTGAAGAATGTTTTGTTCTCCGCGAGCGAGCTGACTGAGCGTCCTCAGTGGATGGATTACAATTCATGTGATCACACGGTTTCATCTGCTCCCACTGCGTCTATTTAAAGGAGCCCCTTAATGATTTCAGGAGAAGTGTTTTCTGATTGTTCTGGAAAATAAGGAATATTGGCTCCCTGGCGTTCGACAGAGTGGCAGAGAAATACTGCGCTGTGCTCTAATTGTGGTGTAGATCTGACTCTCTCCCTCTCTCTCGCTCTCTCGCTCTCTCTCTCCTCTCGCTGTTCTCTTTGTTTCTGTGTGAAAGGCACATTGTTTTTGCCGGGCGCACCTGGAGAGGCTTCGGCCACTTCACACAGTTGGGCTCAGGGCCTCCAGAGAGCCGACCTCTCCTCGGGCCTTTTCCACCTTCGTAGTCCCCCGGTCCCCTCCTGTCTGGCACTCTTCTCCTCCACCTCTTCCTCTCCATCTCCCTCTCTCCCTTCTTTCTCCACTCACTCGCCCACTCGCTCAGCACTAGAACTCGTCGTCCCCCCACGAATGATGCAGTCCCCCTCTGGGTCAATCGGTGTCATTTTTAAAATGCAGGAACGCAGTTTTGTCAAAATCTGATCAGTTGGTGCCTGAGATATTGCATATGACAAATAAACGGGCCGATCCAAATTTGGGGATTTTTTTTGGGGGGGGTCATGTAAAGATACTGGATGTGAGGACAAAATATGGTCAGTTTCAATCCAAAAATATTGGTAAAGGCCTTCAAAAAGCCATCTTGCTCTAGCCCTACCTCTCTCAACTACCCCCTTTTTCCTTTCTCCACCCTTTCCATGCGACTCGCTCTCCTCCCGTCCGTCTTTTTAACAGAGCTGTTGTGTTTTGAGGCTCCCCTCCTTGTTTGTTTCCCATTGTTTGGATTTTCTTCCATCGCTGATTCTTTCCCCCCGCGCTCTCCATCCATCTTTCCTTCCATCCGCCGCTTTTTTCCCCTGGCGCTTTCTGTCACTCCCTCATTACAGTGGGCTCGCCGGCGGCTAGTTCCCACCGCACTATCCTGTGAGGGCTGCACAGGGATTAGATGTGTGTTTGTGTGTGTATATCTGTATGTTTGTGTGTGTGCGTGTGTGTTTTGTCAATTGGCTGACAGGCTTGTAAGCTGACTTGTGTAACTACCAACTTTTGGGGAAAGAAGGGAAATTCTAGACAAATGCTTATTCCTGTTAATTCATGCTTTTCATTTTTAAGGAGATTTGTGAACTAAAAGAGCATTACATTACATTTGCTTTCTTTCACAGGCTAAGAAACATGTAACCACTTAAATAAGAACATACAGCCCATGTAGCCATGTATCCAAAAGCTGGATAATTCACTGTATATGAACCCCTGTTTATAATCTAAACTAAGTTAAATTAAGTTCCAAATTTAATGTTCAAAACATATGGAAATATGATAAATTATGGGAAAATATTTCTGTATATAGTTTCTGAAAACTACCCGTAAATCCCTTCCCTAAACCTTCGCTGCGGAGGCCATCCAATTGGTTAACTAAGGGAAGAAAACAGCCAATGAGAGCGCTCGCCACTGATTCCGCCGGTCAAGCTTCCTATTTTAAGACACACGATATTGCTGCTCCATGCACATCTGTGTGTGTGTGTGTGTGTGTGTGTGTTTACATAATCACAGCCATATGTGTACACAGTCCTGCACTGTACATAACATCAACACACTCATAGCTCGCGATGCCCAAACACAGAGACGCGGACTTCCACCGTTCCCATAGAAACCGGATCCCGGCCAATGAGAGGGAGCCGCGTTCTGCCGAGTGTAAACATTTCCCGCGTTGTCATGGGGAAACGGAGACTGTTTGCACGCCATGTATTCATTCTGATTTTTATACTGCCTTTTGGTGTGTGTGTTATGAGTGTGTGTGTATATACAGTATGTATCCGTGTGTGTGTGTGTGTGCTTGGATGTGTGTGTGTGTGTGGGTGCTTGAGGGTGCGTGAGAGAGAGCGAAAGTAGGTCTGGGGCTCGGTAACGTATTAATACCAACAACAATTTATGGCTCTCACAGTGTGGTGCATTTTTAGGTCGAGGAATGCTCCAGCAGACTCCACATGTTCTGGACTCTGGAGGTTGCGGTTTGGATGATCGCTTTGTATTGGCGTGCAGGTCTGGGGGGTGGAGGGTGGGGGGGTGGGGGGGGGGAGGTTATTTCGGGTCGGCCGTTCAATAACTGTTTGTTCTTGTTTGGGTTTCCGCCGCCGCGCTCGAGCTCCCGCGAAAACTGTCACGAGAATACTTAGAAGATTCGTGCCTGGAGGTTTAAATGTTTCTGCTGTCGTCGCATTCGCAGCTTCTTCTTCTTCTTCTTCTTCTTCACTCTTCCTCGCTGTCTTTCTTGTCTCCCTCGCCTCTCTCCGTGCGGTGTCGGAGGGGCCAAAACAGAACAGACCTGGGATTTGTTTTTGTAAAGCTACAGAGAAAGTTTTGAGTCATCCAGCACTTAATATCTGCAAGACATTCTTTGAGATTGGCAAAGCTGTTAGAGTCACTGGGGTTTATGGGCTTTCTCTCTCTCCCTCTCTCTCTCTCTCTCTCTCTCTCTCTCTCTCTCTGAGGTGCTAGTGGAGCCTATAGCCACGGCTTATTTGCTTTGTATAATGGGCTGCTCAGTGCCAGAGGATCGGCTTGGCTGGGAGGAGAGCTGCGAGACCAGAGGAGAGGAGAAAGAGGAGGCGTGTGGGGGGGGGAGAGAGAGAGAGAGAGGAAGCAGAGCTCTGCTTTGCTATTCTGGGCCTAAGGTTCCCCAGGTCTCTATTGTAATGACTCTGTGTGTATGTGTGTGTGTGTGTGTGTGTGCATAAAGTAGTGGTCACAGTTGGCAGCCAAGCGGAGATTGAGGGATGCTCTTAGTGCAACGAGACCCAGACAAAACGCAGAACACACCAGACATTACACCACCCTGCCTGCCCCACATATTATGCACTATTACACACACACACATAGAGAGAGAGAGAGAGAGTGTTGAGTCAGATTACTAGGAGTTAGATTGCTATGCTCCGATTAGGTTTGATTGCCAGTTACACTTTGCAGAAACGTGTTTGCTTGTTCCTTTGTTTAGTCTAGGTTGAGATGCATTGGTGTTGCATCTTGTACCGATGCCCTGGCAGCGTAAGAATGATCTCATTGTACCAGTAAGGCAGCAATTCAATGGAGACAGTTACAGAGAGAATAAGAAACAGAGGTAGATGGCTGTTGTTATGTGCTAGGCATTTGTTGTTATCCTTTTTTCATTCAATTGTTTCCTGATTGATGCTTTGGCGATGCTGATGATTCATGCCGATAAAGCATAATGAATAGAACTGAAGTGAATTGAGAGACAGACAGACAATATGAATAGAGGGTTTACTGTAGGAGGTAGCACTGTGGTTGTTTGTTGTATTGCTGTATTGCGCCTGTGCCATTGTAATCATGTAGTGGAAACTGGAGTTTGACTCATAAACCAGTTAGTCAGTGTCATCCACCTCCGATATGATGGAGGTTCCTTCCTTTTCCTACTAAACCGGCTTCAGTCTATAAAACCTGCAGTGAAACCTGCCTCACTCTGCCTTAAGGAGCTGTTGGTTTCATTAGTATGGCTTTCAGTGAAGAGTTTTACTATCAAATGATGGTCTAACTGTTGTTTCAGAGGCCTTTCCACCTTGATAAAAAAAACATTCTGGGAGAAACACTGAATCCTTGTCATTTCTTTTCTTTTTTTGGCATGAAAGTGGTCAAAATATCGGCGGCTTCAGTCCATATGTATCTGTCTCAGTATTGGCCTTCATGAACCCATATCAGTCGAACCTTTGTGGAAACCCAACCAGACTCGCGCTAATGACCGTTTACCAGCTACAGACATTTTACTGCTCTGCTGGGTGAATACACACACCTGCATAAGCGCACCGCCGCTAAAATCCCTTTCACCCAGAGAGACATATTAAACACGGTTCTGGGGATGTCGACACACACACACACACACACACACACACACACACACACACACACACACACACACACAGACAGATGCCTATCCCTGTGAGTGTCCTGAGTGTGTGTGTGTGTGTGTGGATGTACATGGCTGTGTGCCTACAAGCCCAGAACCAAATGTAATATCCCTCTCAACAGTTGAAAGGTATTTTAGTACCAGTAATAAAAACATAAGCTCCTTTCATTCTCTCCACTATCTCTCCCCTGCGTCTGGATTTCTCCTCATGCTACACCCACCAATCAGCCTTTACCTTACAGGCATATCACTGCCAGGATGGGCAAAAAAAAAAAAAAGACTGCCATTCAGTTATGTTAGACTGTCATTCAGAGGTATGTTCGAACACACTTTTACTTCTTACATCCTCCCTGTTGAGAGCAGGACACGAGGATAGATGCCACAATGACGACAGCGAGAACAGGCTGTTCTGTTTTCTTTTGAAAACCGACGGAGAGAAAGATTAGAGATGCAGTACAGACGAGGGTGTTGGAAAAGTGACAGCAAGCTTGTCACTGAAAGCTGTTTTTAACATCAGAATGGCATTCTTCGTCAAGTTCAGTCAAGATATATGAGTTTCACTCGGTGACATTGGTGCAGAAACACATTGAAAACTAATGTAGTATTTGTAAGGGTACATTATTATATGATTATTAGACAATATAGCGGGATCTCCAGTATCCTAGTTATTGCTTTTATGCATCATTTACGGCATTTTTACAATGGTATCAAACATGAAAACAAAAGTTCAAATTCTTTGGGTTTTAATCTTTTATTTCTAAGCAGTAAACATCCTTGGTCAGGAAAAAATGTTGTATAAATGTAAATAAAATGGAGTGATACAGTTCTGTAAATGGTACTGAGTTATATATATATTGCGATTATAAGCACTTATGGAACACCTCTCATCCAATCACAATGCGTCATTGGAAACATTTGGTGCAGAAGGACAGTGCAGGACATACAATAGATCCATAATACTCATAGCACATATATATATATATATATAAAAAGTGCTATATCACTATGTGGATTCATGTGACAGGGCATGCAATAGGCTGCAGTTGTAGGTGAGAGTTCAGCGGTGCAGTAAAGCAACAAATAGTGCGATAGTTCTACTGAGCTGGGTGAAAACACATGGGATTAGTTCTGAGCCTCATAAAGAATAGATGTAGTTCTTCCTGAAGCTGAAGGACTGGGAGGGTTCAGAGGATCCACGGAACTTTCCCTCACTTTTATCGCCTTTCTTCACTTTCTTTAACTAGGTAGACTAGACTTTGAGGATTGTGTGTGTGTGTGTGTGTGTGTGTGTGTGTGTGTGTGTGTCGCCATTGCAGAAGGTTAGACCTGCTTTCTGATCTTATCGCTGATTGCTCATTAGCTTTTCCGCCGGTGCCCTAAATATTTGAACAGTATCTAACACACATGGACATCCTGTGTGTATGTGTGTGTGTGTGTGTGAGCTTTCATGTCTCATTTGCAAATCATTGTGTGTGTGTGTGTGCGTGCAGACTACAGTAGCGTGCCTCCAACGACTTCCGTAGTATTTGTTCTGCTGTGAGGCCAGATTGGGCTGCGTGGATAAGGCTGACCTCTGCTAATCCTGCTGATTCTGGAGCTCCGCCGCATTTTTCTCATGTCGTAATTTCCCCCCATTTGCATATTTTCAGTTAAGACATTCCTTTGACGTCCCCGTTTTCCCTTTTTTTTTTTTCATCTTCTCAAAGCTTTTACTCGCTCTCCCATTCTCCGGCCCGACCTCTAGATAACCTGTCAATGTGGTGCAAGGTGTGTTTCTTCTCTCTTTTCTCTCCCTAATGATGAAGCAGCTATTTGTTTGCTGTGGCATTTAACTCCGCAGAGTGGATTTCCTCAGGCGGTAGTGCGCGTGTGTGTGTGTGTGTGTGTGTGTGTGTGAGTGTGTGCGTGCATGCGTGTGTGTGCGTTCAATGCCAATTTCACTGAATGGATGGAGTTCTCTAAATAGCTTTGCTTATGAATGGAATGGCAGTGATGGCGGTCTCGCCTTGCTGGAGAGAGAGAGAGCGAGCATCATTGAGAGAGAGAGAGAGAGAGAGAGAGAGAGAGAGAGGGGTGCCGTCAATGCTTAATTAATGAGAAGCAACAGGGAATTGAAACACTGCCCGACCTCTGCCCCTTGCTTAACATCTCTCTCTCTCTCTCTCTCTCTCTCTCTCTCTCTCTCTCTCTCTCTCTCTCTCCCCCCTTATCACACTCACTTTCTGACAGACCAGTTGCACCTGAGAATGTCCTTTACCCCTCTGTCTGTGTGTGTGTGTGTGTGTGTGTGTGTGTGTGTGTGTGTGTGTGTGTGTTACTGATGAGTCATACAGACCTGCACAAAGTCTGTCAGCCAGTAGCAGGCAGTAGTGGTAATATCACACTCTCCTCATTTGTGTGTGTGTTGCGTAAAAAAAAAACACTTTGCCAGGGATTAAAGACTCACATGGCCTTCAGATCAATTATTCATCCCCTCATCTCTCTCTCTCTCTCTCTCCATCTCTTTTCCATCTCTTCCCTTTTTTCTTGTCTCATTTGCTCTTTTCTGCCGTCTCCGCCTCTGTTCATTTCGGTTCGGTTCCATGATAGCCTGCGTATCTCTTTATTCGTAACAGCTTTCCATCCGTGTTCCTGCTTTTTGAAACGCACACATGCCAAGAACCGGAACACGGGATATAAGGCATGTGCCTGCGTGAAAAAAAACACACACGTTGGAGTGATTTCTGTAAGAGTTCAAACGCCCATAATATACACTTTTCGTTTCCGCCGGGCTTTGTTTCGGTCTCCCTCACTCGCGCACACACACACACGCACACACACACACACACACACACATTGGCCACTACATCTCTGTCAATTAGGGTGACAGATCTGGTGCTGTATCCTGTCTGACGGACACACAGCTGCTAATACAGAGTCCTGAGAGCACTTCCTGGCTGCAGGTGTTCCTGTGTGTGTGTGTGTGTGTTTACAAGTATGTGTGTATCTGTGCATGTCTCTCCGTCTGTATGTGTGTATGCTTATCTATTCTCTGTGAATGTGTGTGTATGTGTATCTGTATCTCTATTTGTTTGAATGTATACAGTATGTGTCTTTGTATAGCTTTTCTGTCTCTGTCGTCTACAGTATGTCTTTGTGTGTGTGTGTGTGTGTGTGTGTGTGTGTCTGCCAATAGGACCGGGTGTTTCCAAGGTGTTGATGGCTTCACTAAGTGGCCTGCCTGCACCTTGTGTTCTTTCCCGCTGCTGAGCCTAAAACCGCGATCCCTCTCCATCAGCTATTGAGCGTGAACAGCAAAGTAGCGTAATCGCGACGGAGGGTGGCCGTTACACCGGGGTAATGGACATTTATTTCACCGCTCAGCGCAACATAAGTGGCTTTCAAGAGGTTCCTTTTGCCTCTTCAAAAGCTGCTGATTTGATATTCAGAGATCAGCGGAAAGGAGGCTTTTTACATCGCAAAGAATGTCCTTCTTAAAGCTGCACTATAGGCCAGGAACTGTTCGAAAACTTTAACTTTAATACCCAGAAATCATGTAACGTAGCCGCGTTTTTGAAATGTTCTTTGTCCTTTTTGCCCTCTCTCTCTCTCTTTCTCTGTTCAAATATTGGCTTACTGGCATCCAGCAGGGTGGCAGAGAAATCTTCTCTCCTCTGCGGTGTTAATCCGACTATCTGTCTCTTTCCCCACACCCCACAGATATAAGAGCGTCACACGGTGAATAAACATGGGGTCAACTCTTTGGTCATGCAACGAGCTGCTCCACTTTATTGACGAGGGGAAGGAAGGGAATATGGGATGGCAAAGCCGGGCCTCAGTCTCAGACGATGCACTGAGATAGAAGAGAAACCCTTCGTATGTTCTGCAGGGTTACAATGGCTGATCTTAACGTCAGACACACCACACACACACTTTAAAATGTCTTCCTCAAAGTTCTGTGCTGTAGCCGCGACAGCAGTTCCCCAACTCTGCCCTATCACCACGGCTACAGACACCACGGCGATAGAGATGTGACTTCACAATACTTCCCAATGAAAGAGCGCGTTGCTTAGCAACTCACAGTCCGCAGTGGCAAGATACAGGGGTGTTTCCTGGCTGATGAGAGAGATGTGTGTGTGTGTGTGTGTGTGTGTGTGCGTGCGCGCGTGTGGAGGAGTTGCTTGTGCACTGAGCCCATTAGGAGCCCTCCACCCCCCCCCTCGGCACATGCATTTCATATGTTAAACTCACTTGTAAAAGCACAAGCCAGGCAGTTCATAAGCTCGCCGCATCCGCAGCCGAAACGATGCGGCGTATCCACGAGGGGGACGACTCGGAAGATAAACTCATTTTGCTCTGAATAATGACGAGGCATGCAGGATGTGAAGTCAGCCTTTTTTCCTCTCCTGCCCCCCCCTCTCACATAGAAATTGATCTCTTCATAACGCTCCTCCTCGGAGTCCCCATTGTGTCGGTATAATAGTCGAGGAGTACTGTAACGCATACATATTCATGAGCGGGCGGGGGTGGGGGGGGGTGGGGGGGCAGGGAACAAAAGTTGCTCCCTATTCCAGCGGACGGGGTTGAGGGGCTTGCGAGTGTATCAATAATGGAAGCCGGTAAAAGTTTAATGGTGTTGTGCTGTCGTCGATGTTCCCCCCGTGGTAATCGTTAGGTCAGCTATCTATCCCTCCTGCCCCCCCCCCCCTCCATCCCCCTAACACAAGTGAGATAGCACAGTCACTGTAGCAAGAGAGAGAACGGCGGGGAAATGCTTTGTAAGGACATTACAGCGTTATGGATGTGAATATTCAGCTTTATCTCTCTCACGTGCCCCCTCTCTTATTTCCCCCCCTCTTTCATTTCTGCACATTTTCTCTCTCTCTCTCTCTCTCTCTCTCTCCAACCCTCCGCTCACTTATCCCCGCCTCAACTCCTGCCCGTTTTTTTTTCAACTCGCCCCCTCGCATGGCGCGCGCTGATACAGCCGCCGTAACAATATGCCGCTATTTCCCGCACCCGGGCCTCCTAACTCCCCGGCTCCTGACTCAGGCTGCCGATAAGCCGTGTCAGCAGCCGGTCGGGGGCGGGGGGGGATACACACACACACACGCCGTTATACCGGCTGGATTTTCCACGCGGCCTATCGCTGCACGTCGCTGAGGCTGCTCATTCACAGGTGGTACTCATTTCACCTGTAGGTTACCGCTCCGCTACGGGAGAGATGTTGTCAGATGCTTCGCTTAATCTCGCTACCGGCCGGGTATAGACATTTGTATTGGAGCGAAAAATCCTGTTTTGGTCTTCCTGGCTTTTGGGAGAGTGTCGCAGCAATTCTACCGGAGACGATGCACACCGAGCTACAAGGGGCGACGGGGACGGTTCGGGCCGAAACAGATTTTTCTTTGAACCTTTTATTTGTCAAGGGAAAGCCAGCTGAGCGCCGTGCTGTTTTCCAGAAGCTCTCCGCTTCACATTCATGCAATTACTCACATTCACACCTGGGAGCGGCGGGGGGGGGGGGATCAAGTACCTCTAGGTGGCCACCGGCCCCATTAGTTTCTTCTCCTGGGGATCCCGGGGACTCAGTCACTGTTACACACGCTTGATGGCTTCTTGCAAGTGTTTCTGTTCCTCAGTCTTCCCGGAAGTCTGATGGCCTCTGGTGTCTCTCTTCACAAAGACCAGGGCATATATACTGTACACTAATGGAGTTAATAGGATTCAATTGTCTTGTTGACTTAATCAAACTCCTCTTGATATATGCCATGCAGTCTTTAAACTCAACAGGTAGACTTGTCTGTGGCTCCATTGGTTAAACCTGTTTTTAACCTGAAACCTAAGTGAGGTTCAGCTTCTGCTGGAATTGTAAATGGTGGAATATTATTAAGTGTCTGCTGAACGATGGATAACTTTATTGAAAGAGAGGTAGAGTGGAGATACAGAGTGTGATCAATAGCGGTTTGATGTTCCCGTCTTCAGAACACAGGAAGTCAGCCTGAGAACTTTGATCCTTTTTCCCGGTGAAGTGACACTTCTGCATGCCGGGACTCACAAACATCGACAAATTAATGACATGCATGAGCTCACACACACACACACATTTAAACACGAAGACAGTGATAGATCCCGCGTTACAAAGGGCTGAACCAGTCTCCGTCAATATTTCATGCACATCCTTCCTCTTTCGGTTCTCTCTCTCTCTTTTATTCTGACATGTTCGGCGCTCTTCCTCCAAAAAAAGGGTTTTCATTTCTGTCAGTCTCCTCCCAGAGAAAGAGCTGGGGTAATCGCAAAGAAAGACGCTTTGAGAAGTTTGGAGAAAGAGATGGGAGGAAGGGGGGTGGGGGTGGGGGATGGGGGGGAAGGGTGATGTAGCAGCAGCTGTCTCAGACTTCAGATAACACACCTCACTTTTCACCAGCTATTCTTCCTCCCCCGTTTTGACGCACCTTTTTTTCACGTGCGCCCGCCGTGTTTTTCCTGGGATCGCGGGGGAGAAAGGGAGAAAAAGGGTTTGTGAAATAGAGAGAGGAGATCCGGCATCCCTCTTGACTCGGCCATTTTATAATCGCCTCCCCCCAACGATTTTCTGTCCTGGCACACAAGGGTGAGGAAAGTTACCATTACAGCGTTACCACCCTCACTCAACCTAACTAATCCCTCTCTTTACCTCTTTCCTCGGTCCCTCCCATCCGTCTCTCTCTCCCTCCCTCCGTCCCTCCTCTCTTTCTCTCTACGAGGGTTTGCCAAAGCGCCCGAGTCAGTAAACAAGAATGTGTCAAAAACCGCCCCCCCCCCCCGATCCCACGTTTCTCTCCTTCGTCTCGCTCTCTTTTCTCACCTGAAACCTATTCCACCGTTTTCTAGTTCCGTAGCTCGCCTTGATCTTCATCCGTCTGTCTCTTCTTTTCCCATTCCGCCTGCTTCTTCCCTGTGTTCCGGTCCGGCCTTGCCCTTTTCTTCCGGGGAGTCTCGGTGGCAGGTTTTAATGAGGGGGACCCGACACGTCGCGGGCTCGTGACTGAATGTCACCCCGTCTCACCTCCCCCAGGTTTCATTTCGGCTCCGTACGTCCCGAGCGGAGACGCCTCGGGGCTCGGGACTTGGCCTTTGTCGGGGCTCCGGCTGAACTTCAGGGGCGCAGTAGGTTTCAATCAAGCGAGAGGCGCCCGCATGTGCTCGTCCTCCGCAAGAACCCCCCGTTGCTTTGATCCGAATTCCTTTCATGAGTATAACGGGGAGTTGTGAAGCCCGAATTTCACCAGGTTGCATCAACCAGAGAGGCTTGGTTGCATACTGTACAGAGTAAGCTGTATTCACCTTCAGTATTAACTAGGGTTCCACTGGCAGAGGGTTTTTGAAGGCTCATGTGGATTTTTTTTGGAGCTGCAAATAACTCATATTGTGTGCCGATATTCAAAATCTTTAAATTTGACCATTTTCATATTCGTATATTCCCAAAAAGTCCAAGTATTCAGAGCTTCCCCCCTTAATTTTATGTTTGGCACGATGGAAAAGCCTCTGAAACAGCATTGAAGACACTCAGGATAATATTGATGATAGCAATAAAACATATTTGTGCTTACTTGTGGAGAATCCAATCAAAATTCTGCATTAGAATCAGCCCATAGACAACCAGTGTAGTATTGATCTACTCTATAATAAATATGTAATCAAACAAACTACATCATATCCATCGCATCAGAGGCCGACTGGCTGGTATCCAGTTTTTAATAAAAGGCCGGTACAATATAACAGCAAACCAATATGTATCAGTCTCAGCTCAGTATCAGGCCATGCACCGCCCCTCTATGCGAGATATAGATTGAGAAAGAGTAAGGAGAGCTAAGCCTGTGGTATCTCAGGAGAGAGAGAGAGAGAGAGAGAGCAGAGCAGAGCAGAGATAGATGCAGAAGCACGTCCGGCGCGAGTTATAGTAAACACAATGAATAATATCTATTCAGAGAGGCTCGTCCGTATCGATCGCCCGCTGCACCTCATCTCTTCCTGGTGAGGATTCGTCTCCCCGCTCTCATGAAAGAAATAAGAGCCGGAGTCAACTGGACGAGACCAAAGAGTCCAAACTTTCTCCGGCCGAATGCGTCAAACTTTGCTCTTTGGAATCTGCCCCCTCATCTCTCTCTCTCTGTCTCTCTCTGTCTCTCTCTGTCTCTCACACACACACACACACACGCTGTTTCTCTTTGTCTGTGTCTGCCCTCGGTTGTTTGTGTCCCGCTGTCCTGGTGTCTGGTGTCGGGTCATTAGTGAGCAGAATCGGAGTGAATCAGCAGAGTGATGGAGAGAGGCAGGAGAGGACATAAGGCTTGCATATTGTTTTCCCTTCATTAGGCAACAAGAGAGAGAGAGAGAGAGAGAGAGAGAGAGAGAGCAGAAGAACACTGAATACTTTTTGAGGTGTTGATGAGCGCTTGATCCTGCTGCCTCTCTGATGAAAGCATTGTGCTGTATGTGTGTGAGTGTGTGTGTGTGTGTGTGTGTGTGTGTGTGCGCGCTTGTGGCGTAGAGCAGGATTCTTTCAGAGTTTTGACAGAGCATGTCCTTGTGTATCTTGCCTCTAATTGAATCCATCCCTCAGGGCGTCACCATTTGCTTATATGCTGACACCATGAAGGTGCGTATGCTTGTGTGTTAGCGTGTGTGTGTGTGTTTCACACTGACGGCAAAACACTGCAAACACTCTTTTTTTTGTTGTTTAATTAAAGCCCACCAGCTGGAGAGACGCAGGAAGAGAATGAGGGAAGGAAAGGGAGAGTTATTGATTAAATTAGTCAGATTATTCATATTTAATCTTTTGCCTCATCTCCGTCCCTCTCCTCTCCGTTCTCAATGAGCGGTTCGTTTCAGTTAATAAATTCCCTTTACTCTGTTGTAAGACCTCCAATAAACAATACATTTCATCAGTCGGCAAGGCCCGGACAACACCAATAAAACCTGTCTGCTTTTTACACGTGGGCCCAAGGGCAGCGGAGCGGCTGCCAAGTTCACCGCACTTTACTCATCCGCCTTTAAAACGGCGCTTCCTCGCTATAGTCATTTATATATAAGAGACGGTCTATGTATCACATTGGCAGGGTTCCAGTGTTAAATTTCATGACTGTTCCATGACATTCCATAACTAAGTCGGAGTGCATCCATGACCTAAGAATCTGATTCCTTCCCGGTTTGTTCATGTTGTCTATCAGCTCCGAATTAATGTTGTCTATCAACTCCGAAAAGCTGTAAAGGGATAAACAATCGTGTGAAACAAGTTGTAAAACATATTCCGGTATATTCCTGTCTAGTGACACATTTGTAAAATGCCATAATATTCCCTGACTTCCCTGGAGAATCTATCAAATACCCTGATTTTCCATGCCTGGAACACACCTCTCTAAATTCCATGATATTCCAGAAATTCCATGACGACTGGGAACCTTGCATTGGGCAAAATTACCAGAACTGTCTCTGGTTTGTCTGTCTGTGTCTCTCATCTCTCATATGTCTATTGGCTTGTTAGTCAATTGTTAGGCCATTACTTATTTAACCAACCAGCTTATCAGCCAGGTCAGTCAGTCCATCTTCCAGTTTGTCCGGCACTTCTCCCCATATGGCTCTGTCTATTGGTAATTACTGAGGGCGGTCTCACCAGGCCAGATGCCAGCCTTGCTAATCGACACAGTGCAGACAGACAGACAGATAATAGGCTTTCTACCATAGATCACTGTGGTGCCTTCAGTGAAACACTGTGTCCATAGTCGCAGCAGACAACCATGATACTTCAGGATTTTCTTTGACAGTTCACAGTGATGAGGCTGAATGTCAGTAGTCCCTTGCTCTTGGATTTGTTTTTGGCTCACGATTCCTTTTTCTTCTGCTTCTCCTAAATGCATGATTTCTATTTTCCTTCTGTCATGAGAAATAGCGGCAGTAGGGGAATTTATAGAGGGTTTGAATGCATTTTCAGCACAAACTTGCATGCACATTTTGCATTGCTAAATCCTGAAGTGACAAATGTAAAAATCTTGACCTTGCTGGATGCAGCTGCATCCAGCCCACTGGTGATTTCAGAACTGTTCATTGTTCTGTGCAAATGCAGTTATTGTTGGGGGGTAATACCAATCCTGTGCGGATAGGGCTAAAGCCTGCTGTCCCAGAGCTTAGAGGAACGATTCATCAGTGAACAGAGAAAGAGCAAAATGCAGTCGATAACTTGTGGGCTTTGACTCTGCTCTGAACAGTGCGAGTGCCTCGCGGCTCGTGTTTAAAAAGCATGAATATGTATGCTGCTATATAACTTCCTGGTTTAAGTGGAATGCCAATAAGGCGTCACAGGCATTTCATATCTCTATGCTCTGTGAGTTTTTGGTTTCCTGTTTGATGATGATGCGCTTCCTCTCTCCCGTACCGACTCTGCTTTTTAATTGCGTCCCTTCGGACGCGCTTACGGTGCTTTTTATGCGCTCTCCGGTGTGTTGCGTTATCCTGTGCATACAAGACGCCTAGATCGCTACCCGACTGATGCTGCTGTGTTTCCTTGTGGTTGCATATTCAAATTCCCCCTGCAGCCTGTGTCTGTTATTCAGGACTCCTGTTGAATACCGTATTGTCACTACCACTGAATATCAGCATTCAGTGCTAAAGCTGTACCCCACAACAGGTCAGTTTGTGTTACATGTGCTGGACTGCTGTTTTTCACCTGTGTCACCTGTGATGGTAAATGGATGTGCAGCTTCAGTGAGGGAAAAAAAAAAAAAATAATTAAATATCTTTCAAATATGCATGATCCACTCTATGAAAGTGTCATTTTGTCATCATTTTGACTGAAGTTACCTACTATCCATAAAAATATCTATTCGTTTTCCTATGACTCATCTCGTTTATACTGTTTTAAAAAAAAAACAAAAAAACTCTTCATTTGGAAAAAGGGGGATTTGCTGAGGAAAGGCAACACAACTATAAAATGTGAAATGTGAACACCATGAACCTAGGCTCACTTATTATCTATATCACTTATCATTTCAGAACAACATTCATTTATACCCTCATATAACTTACATCAGTTTGATACCACTTGCTCTGTTGTATACTATGAGTTCACCTCTGGGTTTACTCTCCACTATAGAATTGTTCATGTTCCCAAATATTGACTGGGCTGCCATTGGCAATAGGGATAGCAACATGTGGAGTTTCAGATTGATTGGTATTCCGCTCTGAAGCCGCGGGCAGCGCTGGCTCGTTTGATCAGCATAAAAGGGGAAAGTTGAAAGACTCCGGGTTTCGGCGTTGTTGTTCAGCCGCGGGCAGACAGTGTTTGTGGCGGCCGCGGTGCCGCGCTGACCCATAATGCAGCTGGGTCAGCGATGAATGAGCAAGCGGTGGCTAATGCGATGAAAGACGGACAGGTCGTTTGTCCTCACAGCCGGCACACGCACACACACACATACACAGATGAAAAACACTGTCTCCCTTTTAACACACTTCTCACACACACACACACACACCCACACACTTGGATGACAAACAGTCTAGTCCTTTTAACATTGTTAACCAGGCTGGACTCAGGCTGCAATAGCAATCTGTAATAAGTGTGAATGTGTCTATGCAGCACATGTGTGTCTGTGTGTGTGCATTTATTGAAGCAGCCTAATCTGTGTTTATAGATAAACTGTTTAGTCTCATCATTGATTGGTGTCACATTGCCCTGGCTGGCATTTAGCCTAACCACATTTGGAATGCCCGGTCCGACGCTGCGGTCAATAAAATGCATGCGCCGTGCATCAAGATGTCGACCCCCCCCCCCCCCCCCTCCTCTCCGTCCACCCGCCGGGCCTCTCAGCTTCTGCTCCGATCGCCTTTACGCCTCACACACGCTCTTTAAAGTCCCCCCCCCCCCCCCCCCCCCCCCATGAAGCGCCCTCGCCAACGGTTTGAACATTTTCCAACAAACAAACAAACAAACAAAATCTATCGGTTAACAGGGTGAAGTGGGAATAACGGCTGCCCGCCAGCTCAGAGCAGGCACAGGTGGGCTTCCCCTTCCCGAAAATGCGTGTTGTTTTGCTGGGCGATTCGGACCGGAGGAGATAATCGTGCATCACTTAGTCAGAGGAGCTTAGAAATCTGAATGGGATAATGAGGTCACCGGAGAAGGCCTGGAGAAACGCATATTTGTCTAACGTGGCTGGTTGTTTCCACAGGCTTCTCCCGCTCCCCTCCATCTCAAATTCGCTCCTCTTTTACATACATTACCGTCTCATTGAATTGCGGCATATTGGCGCCTGTAAAATCTGTGTTTTCGCTGCTTGTTATCTCCCTGAGTGTGTCATATTCCTTAACCTGTTGTCCCGCACGTGGTTCGAGCGAGCGTCCATGCTGGTGATCCTGCTGAACTGCGTGACCCTGGGCATGTTTCATCCCTGTGAGGACATCGACTGCGACTCCGAGAGGTGCAAGATCCTGCAGGTAAGACCCTCTTTTTTTTGGTTTTCACGGATCCAATGTTTACCAATTTATTCGTTGATGATTTTAATCAGGGAAATCAGTTGAAAGCAAAAATGTTGTTTACAGTATGGGACGAGCAAAGGGGGGAGAAGATATATATTGAAAGAAACAAGAGAAACCGCAGAGATAAATCACAGAATCCTATACTTTCTTTGATCTTTATTTAATCAGGCAAGCATGGCCTTTCAAGGGGAAAGGCCTTTTGCTTGTACATTAGAGAGACATGACAACCAGACACATATACATAAACCCATAGCAGGTAAAGGGCAACAAAAAGCAGAGCAATGGTTGGAAAACAGCAGACATTACTTACAGCGAGGAGAAACCACTACAGTTTTGCACGGCAGATCACAAGACAGCGCCGGCAGTGTACAAACACAGGCAAATAACAAAGAAGGGCAGAGCGGAGAGACTCTAAAAAACACAGTGTTGGAGATAGTGGTGAAATTTGCACAGAGAAACGCCTTTGATCGCGTCTCAGAGGGAGGGAGTGCAACAGTATTTCCCAGCATACCTGGCCTTCGCGGCTCGCTCCACTTCCATTACCTCAAATGGGAGCAAATCACAGCGTTGTGTGTAGGCATTTCTATTCATTTACGGCTCTCCCTCAGCCTAACAAATACAAGACAGAGGCGCATTGTTGTAAAGCATCCCTTTTTTAAGCAGAGGACGAGGAACTCATTCTTTTTCCGGGCGGCGCGGGGGGGGGAAACGAGGGGAGCGAGGTGCAGCAGAATAGATCTGTGTTATCTGGCGTCGTTCGACTCGGTGCAGCGGCGGGATAATGCGCTTGCAAAGTGGTTCCAAATAGATCGGATCAGAACAAAGTCTTCTTATTTTCTCGTCCACTGGCTCGGTAAAACTGAGGAGTTGCATTCCAAAATGAGATATCCATCATTTAAAAAAAAAAGAACAGAGAGCGACCTAGAACATGATTGCTGGCCTAAAAGTAAATCACTAAAGAGTATTATTGAAGATATCGGGTAACAAAAGGCACATTTCTGAGGATGCAATCATACCTCAGCAAGTTTCTTTCAAAATGGATACATACACCCATCATCATTTCCTTTTACAAAACCTAAACCTTGTCTTTGTATGTGATTGTATCCTCATCCAGTATGCATATATATGCATATATATATATATACTGAAAGTACAAAACTCTTTTCATGAAGTACACTAATGAGGTGAATCCAGGTAAAAGCCATTATCCCTTATTGATTTCCCTTATTAAATCTAGGCCAATCACAAAGGAGGAGATGCAACGAAAGAGAAGCAGACGAGTTAGAGGAATTTTAAGCTTTGAGACAGTTGAGATGTGGATTGTGCAAAAGGGAGCTGCAGCTCGGTATAAGGAAGGAGTGCCTGATATTTTCTACATTCAGTGTATACTAGACTAGTTAAAAGGGAGGGAGAGGAGAAGAGAAAAAAGAGAGTAGAAGAAAGAAGGGGAGAGGAGAGGCAAACCATAGCAAAGAGAAGAGAGCGTGTTCAAAATGACATGAAAGGTGAGGGAAAGATGAAAAGGGGAACGGAGAGGTTGGAAGAGGAGGAGAGAGGGTTGGGAGAGGAGAGAGGGAAGCCGGTGGGGGGGCGAGAGCTCGGAGGCTGCTGTTGCTAGGGCAGGCTGCGCCCCGGCGTCCCCCCGCACCGCTCCGCTCCGCTCAAGGATATGAGATCTGATTTAATTCAGTGCTTCTCCTCTCCGCCGCACAGATGAATGTACAGCCTAGAGGTTAAATGCACTCTCATCAATTCCGCTCTCTCTCTCCCTCCCTCCCTCCCTCCCTCCCTTGCGCCCGGTCTCTCCATCACTCCCTCTCCCCGCCGCCGTCTCTCCATCTACGTCTTGAGAGATCTTAAAGACGCACAGCCCACGCACTTGTTCGCGCGCACACACACACACACACACACACACACACACACACACACACACACACACATGCACCCTATCCTGTGCTTTCTTTGATTTGTCTCGCACCCTCAAGAACATACTCTCACACCCTTTTTGCTTGCTATCCACACGCACTCCTTCTCTCACATGTGTGTATTTCTCTTCTCTCTCTCTCTCTCTCTCTCTCTCTCTCTCTTTCTCTCACTCTCTCTCTCTCTCTCTCTCTCTCTCACACACTCACTGTTTTCTTACTTCTCCTACCTTGTCATCGCTCCATCTCAGTAAGTGCTCTAGCTGACTTTAAAGCTGCACTAGGCAATATTGCACGTTGGCCTTTCCAAATGGCAGTGAGTGTTAACTGTTTGAAATTTGAGGACTCTTAAAGGAATACACCAACTTCTTGGCAGATTGACCTGTTGGTTCCAATGAAGTGATGAGAACATAGACACCATAATCATGGTATGTAATCATCCATTTGTCCCCGGTAGATTGTGCTCACTGGTGCCCCATGCTAACTCTTTAGCGTACACTATGATGAGTGAGAGTAGGCGACTAGCATGTGACATACTGTTTTAATGGGAGACTGTTTACAGCTAGAAATCACTGCACAGTGGATGAATACGTGGATGCTCATCTGAAATAGTTCCAAAAATAAACCTAACAAAAACTTTTTATTACTAATGGTGAGTCTTCTTACTTTGGATGATACTAGTCACCTACTATACCTATATCCCTGGTATATATGAGCATATATACCAGGGACACATGGATGAATTTTGTATTGGATTTGTATTGGATTTTTGTGTTGGGCCAATCTCCTAAAAACCTCATGTATTCCTTTACGTTTCGATTCCTGACGTCCTGGGACATCTGTAGGCTGATAACACAGGTGTATTTTTACATCAAAACCTTTCCTAGTGCGGCGTTAACGGAACCCTGCACCCCCTACCCGCCCAGCGTGTCTGTCTGGAATCTTTAGGACCGTGCTCCTCCATCAGGCCTGCGCTGTTTAACCTAGCCCTGTTAGCATCAGGGCTAATGAGGGAGTTTAATCAGGCCACTCCATGGCAAGGAAGCTCTCCTCCACAGAGGCAGGCTAAATGAGCTCTCATCTCCTGACACAGCTAATGGCTACAGTAATGATCACATGCCCTTGTGTGACCGGAGGACAGGGCGAAAGACGGCCCCCGCTTGTATGAGTGTGCATTTTTTGAAAGCTCGCCCCGGGGTGTTATTGAACATTTGTTTTAATATCACTGGAAAGTCACTTTTAATTTTTTTTTTTTCAACTTTATCTCCTCATATCCAGATAATATCAAGTGGATTAATTAGCTTTGAGGTTATTCTTTGATATACCAAATTTATATACCAAATTCATCTAAATGACATCAGAGGCGTTCTGAATGTAATTGGAGTTAACCAGTGTCATTCTAGTTTCAACCTCCTATGGCAAAGTCCCTGCATTTTCCAGTCATTGTGATAAATTATTAGACATGGATCTCCAAACTGTCAGCTTAGAGGGAACATTGGTCCTGAATGCCGTCCTGTTATGATTTTTGTAGTTTCCAAATAAATTTCTGGTGATTTTTTTGGCTTCTTCTTTGCTCCCTTTTATAATGATAAAAACTGCAAGACCAAATTTAGACTCACTTAAGCTAAGTGGCACAATTTGCTGCCCCAATCTCTTTTATTTGTCAGCCATGTTCTTCTGTTAACACCACACTTTCTAACCTCACTGACTGGTTCTGAGCAAATCTGGATAAGATTTTTTGCTCAAATTAGGACTGTAAATTCTAACCCTTCCTTACCATATGTTTGTAATACCAAATAGTAGAGAAGACTAGAGAATATTGTATGTAGTTATTCAGTGTATCTCACTCTTGTGCAACAACACTTTATCTCAACTGATAAATAAACCAGGAAAGATTAAAGAAAGACGACTAGACTAGAATGACTAGAAAAGCGCGAGTCGGTGAAAGAATGAAGAAATAAAGGGTAGGATAAGTGAAGATTGAGCCGATGGAGTAGCTACAGAGAAATGTCAACCTCTCAGTAGCGGTTCTGATGTTAAGGATAGTCTCTCTTTCCCCTCCAGGAGAGATTTCAGTGGAATGCGTTCTGCCTCTGAATGCTAGAGCACACATTTAACCTCCACCCACCTCCACCCCCCACCCCCCAGCTACAGTACAAGACGATTTCTGTGGAGAGCTAATGAAATCATTGGCAATACAATGGGAACACTGGGTTACAGAAGGAACAGAGAGAGAGAGAGAGAGAGAGAGAGGGAGAGAGAGAGAGAGGGAGAGACGTGTTGGGAGTTCTGTTGGCAGGCAGAGGAAGCAGTAGATTTAGATTCCCTGCTGAGATGGAGCTAGTGACATTTGTCTAGAGCCAGAGTGCTGCTGTTGTAGGGTACTGGTCTAGGAGCTTCCAGGCTTGAGTGGAAAACACACACACACACACACACACACACACACACACACACATACGCTGATTCACTCCCCCTTCAGCCTGGCACATGTCTGGAGGATGAAGACAACACAGATTTTGGTTTGTCTCGGGGTGTATAATGCGTGTGTGTGTGTGTGTGCGCGTGTGTGTGTGTGTGTGCCATCACCCCGGCAGCAATGAATGGCCCTGATTGAGCTGAAAAGTCTTTCGCACAATATTATCTCCCTCCACCTGTGAGGGAGAGGATCTCGACTGAATGGCACATAACAGTTACCCCGCTGTATTGTCCTCGCCATATGAGGCATACACCGCCTTCATCAGTGTGTATGGGTGTCTGTGTGTGTGTGTAGGTATGTGTGTGCGTGTGATAAAAGCATCTGACCCCAGTGATAATAGCATTCAGACTTATGACAGGCGGAATTAGCATACATAGTGGCTGAGATTTATTTTGGGGAGAAGGCTGCAAGGAAATGTTTCCACAGAATTGATGGCACCTTTTGTTTCAGCCATAAAAGGCAAAAAAAAAAAAAAATCAGCCCTATCTCTTAAGATGCCCTTTACTTAAAACGGGGGGACGAACACAGCAGTCATGCGGGGCAAAGGAAAGGCTTCTCTTTAAATAGTAGGTGTGTGTGCCAAGAACAAAGATGGACTTTATACTCTATTCAGGCTTTCATTATCTGGGTTCAGAGGAGTTGTGTATCAGAGTGCTCAGATTGCTTTTTTGTTGTAACTAGTAACTTAATACGTCAATATAACTAGAAACTAATAACATAATCCATTAATAGTTACTTAATAAAATTAGAAAATTGTTAATGTTATTTTTCTTTCATACTGTTTTGGTTTTGCTGGTGCAAATAAAAAATAAAAAAAAAAAGTAGAAAAAGTGATGGCATCTCATGCAGATAACATGATGCTAATTGAAAAAAACACTAATCTAAGTCTTCTAAGGCTTGATATAAATGAGACTAGTTTACTGTTTTAAGGGTCCCATAAGGTGTAAAACAGGACTCCCCTTGCCTCTTTGATTATAAAGGAGTTGGATGGTCTATCTAAACATGGTGAAAGTATCAAAACGCACGGTCGCCAACTAAATCCACACAATCCATATTAGAAAAGCGAGCCTCTAAACGAGCCGTTTGGACTTCTGTAACTTTGTGGCGTCACAAAGGTTCGCTCATTATCATTTTTGTAAGAAATAATAGACTAACAAAGTGTTTTTTTTTCAAAGCGGTTGAGCGGTTGTCATTGTTTATTACCGGAGAGTTTTCCCTACCTGTAGCTGCCGGGCCGTGGTGTCTCACATTTCACTCTTGAAACGGTTAGCCAATCGGAACAGAGGGGTCGTTAATATTAATGAGCCTTAGAGACACGGCGACAGAAACAGCCTGTTCTTGGTAAGGCTCAGAGAGATGCTGGAAAATGAATGTGTAAAAATGGATTGAGAGTGTTTTTGGTTCATGACACCACACACACAGCTTTGAATGGACCTCAAGACATAAAATAAAAAGCGTAGAATATTGGACCTTTAAAAACAGAGCAGTAGTCCTGCCACAAGTCATGTTGCTATAATTGGATAATGCCAAAGGACTTTAACAAGTTCCTAAGGAGTAACTTTGAAACGTAACGATGTTACTTTTTAAGGTAACAAAGCAAAGTAACTAATTACTTTTAATAGTAACTTTCCCAAAATAAAACGGCAAAATAAAAACAAACGAGGAACTTGAGGATTACCTCTTTAAGAAACAACTTTAAAGTTCAATCCCTCACCCTTGCCTCCTTTTCTAAATGACGTAATGTCAAACGTTATCGATCACGTATAGAGACACACATGAATATTTGAATTACTACAGTGTACGTGTGTTGTTGATGTCCAGATCTCGATTGCTCGCCCGGAGTCGGGGTGCGTTCTGCTTGGGCAGCCTACTGTATCTAATAACCGCTGTGACACTTGAGGAGTAAGCATTCAGAGCGGGCGGAGAGTCATCAGGGAGGGTTTTAAGTGCACTCAGCATTAGTGATTAAGTGCACTTAGAACATAAAGGCTCTGTTCAGGAGGTGATGATGGGCGGGGGGTGGGGTGGGGGGGTATAATGTTAGCACGCGCTCCACACATTGATAACATGCAACGCAGCTCCCCGTGTCGCTGTGTTTGGTCGTGTGTGTGTGTGTGTGTGTGTCTGGCGGACACGTGTGTTTACATTCGCTCTCATGCGATGTGAGAAGTAACACCGGCGTTCACACACAGACGCACACACACACACACACACACACATGGGGCTGTGAAGCTGGTGTGTGGTGTCGCTGTTTAGGCTGGGGGGGCTCACACAGACTGAACACACATGTGTGACCAAGTACCACATCACAAAGACTGTGTGTGTGTGTGTATAACTGTATTTGTGTGTGCTTGCATGTGCATTTGTATGTATGGTTGTGTGTGTGTGTGGGTATGAGTATGCGTCTATATGTCCAAACAGACACACATAAACACACACACACAACACACACACACACACACACACACACACTCACACTTATAAGGTTAAATATACACAAACACACAAAACAAAACATGCACACACACTAGTACATTTATATGGTATACTTATATGGCTACACACAGACACACAAACTACAGTTACTCACATACACATACACACACACACACACACACACAGCGGGGCCCCGCACACTGAGGGAGACTGTGGGAGACATAATCACAGTAATAGGGGAGTGATACGTCTTCCGTGGGAGAGAGAACGAGGCAGTGGGAGAGGGAGATAAGAGAGAGATAGAGATGAGAGAGATGGAAGGGAGAGACGGAGAGAAAGAGGGGGGGGGGTGGAATGCAGTAGCTCACACAGGGATCCCATCCAGCTGTTACTGCAGAGAGACAAGAGAGTGGGAGAGCAGATAAGAGTGACAGATGAAAGAGGATGGAGGCAAAACACAAGAGTGTGTGTCACACTGCTGGAGTTTCACCAAGGCCATGGAAAGTTTGGGAATGTTCGGAGGAAAGTCGAGCCATCTGAAACTTAAAGGCGCGATATGTAGCACTTTTAAACATCAATATATCATCGTCAAATTAATTGTGATCGCTTGGTATAATTACCGTAAACAAATGAGACCATGATGAGCTATGATATATCTTCAATGTGACAATGAATATTTACATAACCAGACGTCCTTTCTGATTCATCACCTCATTTTTCTTCTACTCTATTTCTGTGGAGTCATCGTTCACTGTCTCAAACGGTTTTAGACCGGATTGACTCACCGCAAGTTGTTCTCCTCTCTCATTTGTTGGTCCATTTCACACTGTGGGGTCTGTCTGTCACGCCAGATAAAGACCGCTTTCCAGAGGCCGGATTGAACGGAGATTACGCGCTAATTAATTTGTTTCATTCTTTTGCTTCACGTGATGTGAATTCTCAAGATTCTCATTATTTTTTTTTTCTCCTGTCTTGCAAAAGATCCACAAAATATTGCAAAATTTGGAATGCATTTAAACGATTCTCTCCCCAGTGTGTGAGAGAGAGAGGGAGAGAGAGAAAGGGAGGGAGAGAGGGAAAGAGAGGGAGAGATGGAAAGAGAGAGAACGCCGTAGAGGGGAGAAATTAGGGAGTGTGTGAGCAGTGAGGCATTCAGCACAGGCCACTGGTGTCTATTCCCTTGGAGGCAGGCGTGTGTGTATGTGTGTGTGAGTAAGGGTTCCCTAGTCTCCACATGGAGGGAGAGAGCCAGTGAACCATGGTGAGACAGTCTCACACTCACACACATACACACACACACTAGTTTTCATGGTAAACACTCAGCTTGGTGGCGGGTTACCTTGGTGATTTGGGGGCGGTAGAAAGAAGAGGAAAGCGTTTTTTGCCTGGGTGTGTGTGTGTATGTGTGTGCGCGCAAATTTGCACGCATGTTTAATGTGGCATCTATGTATTAAAGGCATGTTCGCAGGGATCACGCATGTTTCACGCTCCATTGGTGTGCGATATCAGTTTAGGGGAATCAATATCCTGATTACAGGTTCCAGTGTATCCATCTGCTCCACCGGTACGGTCCAGTGGGAACGCTTCAGGCCGGCATGTCCTGTTGACTTAGATGAATTGAGTCCCAGCTGTGCAAAGACTGTGTATATGTGTGTGTGTGTGTGTGTGTGTGTGTGTGTGTGTGTGTGTGTTTGGAGAGAGGGAGGCGAAGTGGTCGGGCTGGCTGATATTAGCTTGATGTCAATTTGGCGAGAGAGCCTGAAGGCTTGGTCCCATGTTGCACACTGTGTGTTCTGTGAGTATTTATGTTGTGTGTGTGTGAGTGAGTGAGAGAGTGAGAGAGTGGAAGAGAGAGAGAGAATGTGTGTAAAGTGCATGCCTGTATGCATGTGTGTGCAAATGTTCATATATGTGTACGTGTTTATGTGCATGTATGCATCTATACAGTGTGTAATTGTACTGAATGTGTATGTGGTGTGTGTGCAAGTGTGTGTTTGTGTACTTTATGCATGGATGTGTATATACAAGCATGCCTGTGTGTGTACCTCTACTGTATGTGTGTGTGCATGTACTGTACATACTATATGAGTTTGTGTGCATCAGTGGGTGCATGCATCTGTGCCCGTGTGTGTGTGTGTGTGTGTGACAGAGACGGTGAAGACAGCGTCCCCCTCACCCCGAGGCCAGAGGGGTTTCTTACATTATGGGCTCTGCAGGCACGCAGAGCTCCAGCTAATGCAAAATAGATGAGTAATTACTCCCCAGCAGAGGGAAGAGAAATGGCTTCTCCATTAAAACCCAGGAAGAGCGAGGGAGAAGGACGGAGAGGAGGATGGAGTGTCGGAGGAGGAAGCGATGCCCCGGTTTTTATGCTCCGCGCGGCAGTAAACATTTCAGCTCCTCTCTATTTCACACAGCTCTCTCTCTCTCTCTCTCTCAGGCATCTTGGCTTGTAACATCTGTCAATAGTTGGGAGTTTCTTGTTATTTCTCTTCAGCACACTGTTGATTTTCTCTCTTATCCACCACGCGGGGTTCAAGGCTTTCCGATGAGCAGAGCGTCTTTTGAAGAGCAGATAAAGGGAAGGGTGCTTCCTCTAATGTCCACAGGGGCTTTCATATCCTCGCTTTACACAGGCAGGCAGGCAGAGAGCATTTACCCATACATAGGATCTGATGGAACTATCCCGTGTGCTTATTTTTACCTATGCAGAAACATGCACTGCAAAAAATGTCAATCTCAAAAAGTCGTTTCATCCAGCATTGAGCCTTGAAATCTTTTTTTTTTTTCTTCTTTATACTAGTGGAGTGATGTGACTTACGTTTTAATATAGTGACACTTGTTTGTAGAAATTTCCTGAAACAAGTGGAACTGCATTGGCAACAAGTGGAATTATCTCACCCCACTGGCCCACTGGCAGAATTTTCTACTTGTGTTAAGATAAAACAAAAATAATAATGACTGAATATGTGACACCCCACCTCCTCCCCAACCCCACCCCAAGATGGTGATACAAAACAGCCAAGCATACCCTTACTAAAACGCATGATATGATAGATGGATGGTATTTTCAGTTTTACCACAGCACTGCTCATTGCATAAATGAATTAAGTTCACAATGGTACAGCAACAGCAAGAGTCGTGATTTGCTATGGTGCTGCCATTGTACTTAAATAATACCAGGGTATAACCATTGCACCATGGTCTGATTGTAACTACATTTTTCTTGTATACTGTGGTTCTTTGACGCAATCGAAAAAATAAATCAGTTCCAGTCCACAGATACCCAATTCAATAATTCAAAGAACTGAACAGTAATGTGTTGTTGTTTTTTTCTATCTTTTCTTTTGGGGGATTATGCATCAGTGAACAATCTGCCTTGCGCTTCTTCTGTCTTTTTGGTATAAGCGTGTGCTGTATAGAAAACATCTGGTGCGATGTATGATGGGTATATTAGGGAGGCGAGTGACCCTGCAGCTGTTCGTTAAGGAAACTAACTCTTATTATTATATTGTGTCAGCAGTGCATGCATTGGAAATAAGCAGTGCAACCTGCAGTGTGGAGTCAAAAACTTTTGGGGTTTTCTAGACAAACTACACAAATGCAATCCAAAGGCAGTCTCACTGGGACGGATGAGGAAGATCTTAGAGCTGTACACACACACACACACACACACACACACACGTACACACACAGAGCCGTCTCTTTTCCCACGTGAACCTCTACATTTTACTTATAGTGAACTTTTGAGCAGCGAGAGGGTAACTTTATCTGCCTAAGCTAACAGGATTTGATATATTTATACATCTCTCTGTTCATGTTTGGATGACTCATCCACCAGTGGGTGTCCTGTGCCTTGATCTCGCTCCAGAATTTTCTTCTTCTTTTTTTCTTTCTTTTTTTTTTTTTCACTTTGCGCCGCATTCTTCTCCTGCTCATCTCCCATTCCTTCGCTTCTGCCTTTGTTGATTTATTTATTGATTTTCAGATTTCAGGAATTAAGGTTATCTTCTTTTTAATCCCCGGCCAACTCCCTTCCCCGTTCTCCTCCTTGTTGTTGTCGGTCTGGTCCGATAATGATTGGGAGGGCTGAGGCTCCTGGAGTTGTCAGACAGCCAGACAGCCAGACAGACAGTAACGAGGGCGCGCATACTGATTAGAACAATCAGCGGCGTGTTCCAGGTTATTCCATTAAATACTCTAGATTTGTCACTTAGCTGTGTGTTTGGGCAGCAGCGTGGCCTCATGGTTAAAGAGAACATCCTGCTGCCCTGCTGAAGCGTCCTTGAGCAAGACACTGATTCCCTACCAGCTCCAGACCCTGACCTCTGACCTCTGACCTCCCTGTGGAGGGGGGCAAGAGAGAATTTAATCAGATTTCATTTCCCTACAGGGAGAAATACAGTATCACATTATTATTGAAGGTGTTACATGGAGCATTTGTAAACATCAATACATCATTGTCAAATCAATTGTAACATCTTGATATAATTATCGTAAACAAATGAGACCATGGTGGAGACGACTGGTAGCTTCTATCTCACGCCAGTGGTATTGTTAGTGCTAGCGGGGGGAAGACCCCATTTCCCATAAATCCCCTTGCACATAGAGCAGTGGTTCTCAGCTTGGGGTCCAGGGACCACTAGGGGTCCTTGAGGGGGGTCCAGGGGGTCTCCAGAAAAATGCTGAAGTATTAAACTTCAGCATTATTTCATTTAGAAGTAGTTAACACCATTAGATAATGTAGAAGAAAGACTATTTTGATCATAGTTTCTCTGTTATCTCTCTAGCTACAATACAGATAGTCATGGAATTCTGGACAAAATCATATCTAACAATAGAAATATTCCCAGATTTGGGTCCGACAGACAAAATCTCATCAAATGGGGGTCTGTAGCCCTAATGTGGACTAAATTAGGGGTCCTTGATATGAAAAAGGTTGAGAATCACTGACATAGAGGATGTTGCTACTTG
This sequence comes from Centroberyx affinis, assembly GCF_046629955.1. NCBI lineage: Eukaryota > Metazoa > Chordata > Actinopteri > Beryciformes > Berycidae > Centroberyx > Centroberyx affinis. Next base: position 89,981 of record NW_027281733.1, read on the forward strand.
CTACTTGATGGATGTCCCCCCCTCTCCCATCTCCTGTTGTCTCTTTGGCTTTAATGAAGAGGATAAACATGTTGGAAATGATTTTTCCAACAGCCTTTCACTCCTTCCACCATCTGCCATTTCCAGAAACTGAAAGCTTGGGACCATAAAGCAATTTCCATTTGTGCTGTAAAGTAATCCATCAGATATCCTATAAAATCCAAACCAGTGGTACCAATGTTAAATACGGTGTAGAGACTGGTAGAGGCTGCCAAGCTTATCAGCAATGGTCTTGTTTGTTTATGGTAATTATACTGTCTTAAAAGTAAGATGGAAATGGTTTATTGATAATAAAATGCTACATGTAGCATCTTTAATAGCATATAGAAAATATAAATATGTTTTTTTTTTTCATAATGCAACAGGACAACCTCCTAATATAGTCAGTAGGCTACTGCATTAAAAGATAAATCTGAATTGTTTTCTCTCTCTCTCTCTCTCTCTCTCTCTCTCTCTCTCTCTCTCTCTCTCTCTCTCTCTCTCTCTCTCTCTCTCTCTCTCTCTCTCTCTCTCTCTTTCTGCAGGACTTTGATGACTTCATCTTTGCGTTCTTTGCCATTGAGATGGTGATCAAGATGGTGGCTCTGGGGATCTTTGGGAAGAAGTGTTACCTTGGAGACACGTGGAACCGCTTGGACTTCTTTATAGTAGTAGCTGGGTGAGTTAGACACACACACACACACACACACACACTGACAGAAACATGAAATCACACAAATGCACATACACACAGGCAGCCATGCATAAACACACATGCATCAGCACACACATACATACACACACACTCACTCACTCACATACACACATACACATACAGGCACACACTGTACACACACACAAACACACGCATGCTCATGCATGCATGCATACTAACACACACCTACATGCACACACAATATAGACATATACACACATGTACATGCACACATTGTACACACACACACACATGCACACACTGTAATTTGATTAAACATGTTACTGAATATTGCCTGCTGGTTTTGGTCTGACATTTTCATCACACTACCTCCCCTGCTGGTTTTTAATGCCATCCTTCTGTCACAACTTCTGTTGTCCGTCAGTGGGAACAGGGCAGATTTCCTTCACTGTGTGTGTGTGTGTGTGTGTGTGTGTGTCTGTGTCTCTGTCTGTGTCAGTATGTGTGCACGTCCTTCAGCTGCAAAATTGGGACACAACTCAACAACCGTTTGTAATAAAAGTTACGACGCACCTGACACACCAGACACACCAGACACACACACACACACACACACTTGTGTTGTAAGCAGAGCCCCTGGGTTTAGTGTGAGTAACACCTGTGTTCTGCCGGCGAAGGTCACTGAGCTTCTTCCTCTCCTCAGCCCGCATTCAGTTCATTCCTCTGCTCCTCTCTTACACCATGCATCTGAACGGAAAGCTTTTACTGAACGTCTTTTGATGAAATTTAGGATGAAATTACGCCCATGATGAATGGAGCCCTCTTACTTAGATACAAATGAAACTTTAATGTTCCCCGTGGAGGAAACTGGGTCATCGCAGCAGCAGGGAATAGAGAGTGGTGAAGATAGTGCAACAAGTAATTGCAATTGTTGAGCATATTGAGAATAATACAGTGTAAACAATACAATAAATGAAGGAGAAAAATATATACACAGCATCTTTGTTGACAGATTTACAATTTGAAAGGGGGTGAGCAAGTGTGCATCACTAGCTATTCATGTTATCAGGTGTATGCTGAAAAACATATATACAGAAATGTGTCCAGACATGCAAAACATGTACTGTAAGCTATTCACATTAGCAGCTTTACAGATGGTGGTAACATATGTGCAGAAATATGTGCAGAGCATGCACATATATGATATACACTGGATCATGTGCAAGGATGCGTAGATGTGAACTGTGGAAGCAGCAAATCCTCTCATTACTTCTGACATATAGACTGTCAGATATATACAGTATATGATATATGTTGTTGCCAGACTTAAGAGCATATGGATATAGAAAAGTCACTCATGGTCCTGTATCAAAACTCAGTGGCAACAGCCTGCAGACAGTCTGTTAAGGTTGACATAGGTTGAGTGTGCGTGTGTGTGTGTGTGTGTGTGTGTGTGTGTGTGTGTTTCTGTGTCTGTTCCTCTGTTTTGCGTGTGTGTCAGAGCATGAAGGAAATGGAATGAAAGAGGAAAACCTGGCAACAAAATAATGAATATATTTCTGCCTGGAAATGTGTATGTATCATATAAGTGTGTGTATTGGTTTGTGTACGTACGCAGTTATGACTGTGTGTATGAGTGTGTGCATGCATGCATGTGTGTGTATCTGTGCGTGAGCGTATATATGACTATATCTGTTTACGTATTTTCATGGCTTTTTACCATGTTGCCATTTCGGGCCCCAAAAAAAAAAAGTCTAATCTCTAAGGAAAGCCCCCAGCCATACGGAGACAATGGTAACCTAGGCAACGGCTGGTTGTCGGGCATTTGATATATCCTGGCAACCGTCGCTAGGTCTGCGGAGGAAGGCTCTGATGAACTGTTTGTTTCTTTCCGAGACGATAATTACGGCTAAGCTGCTTTTTCAGCAGGTCTGCGCTCTCTCCTCCTAATCACCTCGCTGTCAGGAGGGATGAGAGATGAGAGGGGATGATAGAGGGACGGACGGGTAGACGGATGGTCGTACCGCGCAGGTGGAGGAGTGGGGAGAGGGAGAAATGTGCGGCGGAAGAGTTATTCGTCGGCGGTGGGCGGAGGGAGGGAAGGAGGGATGCAGCGCTCTGTTTATGTCATCGGGGGGAAAAAAACAGTAGATAGGAGCTTTCTGCCGGTAAATCCTTGGGATGTTGGGATTTTTTTCCGACTTTGTGAATCCTGACATCACCAAAATCTGCAGTCTAGTCCATACCAAGGCAGTACCCAACTACTTGCTGGATTTTGCATTCGTGGTTGACATTGCAATGTTTGTTTTGCTGTGCAACATGAACTCGAATGCATCGCTCACTTTCCGCATGGGTGTTAAGTGTGAAAAAGCTGATCAGGAGTAACCAAACTTCAAGCATGACAACTCAGCATGAGCAGAGAATCCTTAAGGAGAGTAGTGGCAAAAGAAGTGGGCATGGAACTGGAAGGTCGCCAGTTCGAATCCCTGGTCCCGGCTGGGAAACATGCGTGTGTGAATGTGTGTAACCGTGTGATTGTGAAGCAAGGCGTTGCTGCTCAGTTGACCTTCCCTAGATAAAACAGTCAGATACTATGGGGAAGTGATGATGAGTTAATGCAGGCCATCGATGTAGAAAGATTAGAATGGATTGGACATGATGAGAGTAGGATGAAAGGCTTATCTTTGAGAGCGAGTTAACATTTACATATTACATTACAGGCGTTTAGCTGATGCTCTTATCCAGGGCAACTTACAATGAGTGCAACAGTAGGAATAAGCTTCAATTCATAGATGAACAGTAAGGATTGCAATGGGACAGAGCAATAGTGCGCTGGCAACAGATTTAAGAAAATACACCTGTGACCTGAGGATCATCATGTGTGATAGAAGAAACAAATAAGAATGAGAGAGGATTTTTTTGGGAGACAAGAGCATGTTAGAGGATGAAGATGAGATTGGGATGTGATTAAATGGGACGAGAGATACGTGAAGTATTTCTCGAAGAGATGATTTTTGAGGATATGATGGTGGGTAGACAGTGACTGTGCTGTCCGGACTGCAGGAAGAAGGTCATTCCACCGTCGGAAAGCCAGGAGGGAGGAGGAGAGTGAGAGACGGAGAGAGAGAAGGAGAGAGAGAAAGGCGCACGAAGCACAACCACTTTATTGTTACAATACAAGCTAAATCCAACAGGCCAAAACACTTTCATTTAAAGCCATACCGCAACTTTTTCCAAACAAACCGGAAAAGTAAAACGCATCACTTTCTGTGTACAAGAGGATTAAAGGAGGAAATACCTACCAGACAGCGGCTGTTTAGAGCAGCAAATGGAAAAGCTTTCATGGACTGGCTAGAGTTTGAGTCACTGTTTAGCAATCGGCAGTGGGGAGTAGCAAAACGGACATTTATTTGAATGAAATGTTGCAGTTTATTACTTTAAAAACTTGTTTCTTTTTTTTTAAATAAGTGAAAAATTCAACCCATGAAGTATCAATCCCAGTTGTTTCTAATGCAGTTCTGAGGCATTTTCATATTTAAAACAATTGTCAGTATCTGAAATCAAGGCAGAATAAGGCAGATCGTCATTCAACTGTTTCAAGAAAAATACGATTTTAAGACTCAATACTAGAATAAATGACTTGTTAAAATGGATATTTTTGCAGTGGGTTTTTTTTTTTCCCTGTCTGTCAGATTTGGTGTGGCAGAGCCCCAATCGATAGCTGAGGGAGTCTAAGGCAAGCACTTAGAAGACAGGGTAACCTATCCATACATCGATCTGACTTTACACTTACTGTATGGCTGGCGGGATTCTTCTTGGAGGGAGAGAGAGAGAGAGAGAGAGGGGATGATTGAGGAGGAGTGAGGAGGGATCAGGAAGAAGGGCAATGGATTGACAGAGAGAGGGAGAGAATAGAGAAGAGAGAAAGAGGCAGTCGGGTCGATTGTTCCACCCAACTCCCTCAATAATTAACCTCATCTGACGTTGAAGGCGAGGCAGCACAGGTGAAAATGCTGGATTGGCTGGATTGGTCAGTTTTGAGATTTAATATCTTGCTTCTATAACTACTGTAGTTTCATAAAATATACAAAGCCATCATCAAAAACATCTATAAATTGTTTTATATGTTTTTATAGTAGCAGAGTCAAGTACACCGAGCACAAAATTAACAACAGCTGCTAATTTACAGAGGCTTTTTTTATATATCTTTTGTCATTTCTATTTTATGGGGTATTTAACATGAAGCACACACAGAAAAATACCAAATGTTCACCATATACATCGCATTTTGTAAATAATTAAGAAAATTACAAATCCTGCTGTAATTTACCAAATATTTAATTATTCAGCAGAATGAAATAGTAAAATGCACTGTAGCTCTATCCACTGAGAAAAAGTGTTATAGCTGATAATTTGCACATTTATTTGAATATTTGCTAATTTTGAATATAAGTCATAATACAAAGCAAGCAACCCAACAGAGCTGGACCAGCTTTCAGAGGTACAAACTAATAGACCCTTCATCATCCACTGTAGTGAGCTCATATCCTTATTGCTGTCATAATTTATCCCTATATGTTTTGCCCTGACAGTGAGAGGACAACACAATGTGCAATCATTGCCTCTAGTCACTCCCACTGGGGCTGTACAGGAGGTGGCAGAACAATACAACACCTAATATACAGGAGATGTGAAGATGTCTTACACTTCTATTATATACCTCAATATGAACAATAGATGGTAACATTTGAAATGAAATGTGTTTACAGTAATGATAACAAGGTATCACAACTACATTGACTGATATATTGATGTTTAAAATGCAACACATAGCAGCTTTAACTGGCTTTAGAAAAATACAAGACATCCTCTCCTTCAATTCCAGACATGTGATTGAGTGGCAGACTCAAGCTACAAAACCCAATCCTCTCCTTATGATTTATTGATGACACTTTGGACCGGCTCCAGCCCAGTTTGGGGGACGGGGGGAAGAGCAAGTCTGAGGATGAAGGAGAGAGAGAGAGAGAGATCAAGGTGGAGGCAGAGAGAGAGAGAGAGGGAAAAAGAGAGAGAGATAGAAGTTGAGTGAAAGAGGTAGAAAAAGTGAGAGAGAGAGGTACAGATAATGAGAGAGAGTGAGGTAGAGAAAGAGAGACAGTGAGAGAGAGAGAGAAGGGCAGAGAGGGAAGGAGACAGTGTGAGAGGGAGGTAGAGAGAGAATTGAATTTGATTTAAGTTACCCTCATTAAAGTTGCGTCATTTAATGCAACGCAGGCAAGTCACGAACATAAAACCGTGCATTTAAAAACAAGGAGAGAGGTGGAGGGAGGGAGGGAGAGAGAGAGAGAGAGAGGGGGAGGGATTCTAATTGGGGAAAAGAAAGTGTGGAGGAGTTATGTTGCAGTCCAGAGGAGAGAGAGAGGGCACAGACAAGGATACAGCATCCATGAACAATGATGGCCATTAAACAAACTGCCCAGCGTCAAGGGGCCCTGTAGTAGGTCTTAGTCTCTCTCTCCTCTCTCTCTCCCTCTCTCCCCCTCTCTCTCTCTCTCCAGGAGGCAGACATGAGCTTGATACTGCAGCGTTGGGGCCAATCGTTGTGTTTTTTTTTGTCCTGGGTGTCCTTATCCACCTGGGTTCTCCTCCATTAGCTAGATTATCTCTCCACTACAAGCGGGTCAGCAGATCGGCCATAGATTATGAGTCAGAGGGAGGGGAGCGAGGGAGGGAGGGGATGCAGGAGAGATAGAGGGAAGGAAGATGGAGATGAAAAAGGTTGAGTGGAAGTGTGACCGGAATGTTTTAAAGCGGCAATAAGTTTTCTAGGTAAAAGATACACCTGTCTTCTCAGCCTAAATCACAAAGTGGGGCTCCCTACTAATTGAAATGCTGTAGATTTAATATATAGATATAAAACAGAGATAAAATTCATTATTAGGGGAGACATCTATACCCCCGCCCCCCCCCCCACCCCCAGCTCCAGCTCCAGCTCCAGCTCCAGCTCCAGCTCCAGCTCCAGCTCCAGGATGCTTTACTGTGTCCGAACTCTGACCTTTGACCTCCCGATGGAAAGGGGGCAAGAGAAAAGAGACTTTCCTCACGGAGATGAATAAAGTGTCCAATAATTATTGTAGAGGGAGAGACATTCTGTAATCAAACGTGATGATGAGGAGTAAGTCGGTTAACATTTTGGTTAGATAAGCGACAGAGTGGGTTGATGGTAGCAAGTGTTGCTGATGAAAGGATTTCAATCTGATTCAGCATGAAAACACTCCATCTGTTCTCAATGATTTCTCCTCTCTCCGCTTCTCTCTGATGAGCCCGCATGCACTTTCTTTAACCCTGTCACACTCCTGTCATTAGCTATTCTCCATACAGTGACAGGAGCGGTGCACTTTGAGTGTGTGTGTGTGTGTGTGTGTGTGTCGCATCATGTTGGGTAATGACTCTGACAGCAGGGAGGAAGGGGAACACCCATTCTCATTTCTCCTGATACCCGAGGGCTACATCTATGGTGCGCACAGCTATCTATCATTCTCTTTTCAACAATATGCACACACACACACACACACGCACACGCACACACTGAAAGAGCTATCTATCAGTCAGAATTCATTGGCCAAAGAACATCTAGTATGGCAGCTTGGCTGTCACTGAAGTCGAAGCCAATAGAATGATAACAATTTGTGACAAAACAAATATCAGAGGAGAGGACAGAAGACTGGCTCGTTTATGATAAGTGAGAAATGGTAGAGAGAGGGGACAGAACGTAATGGAGAAAATGTGTTGCTGTAAGGCAAAGCAGAAGAATCTATTAAACTAATAACCACATCATTTAAGCTAGTAATCACTTAGAGTAGAACCACTGGGGTTAAACTGGTGAAGAATTCTGATGAATTTGGCTCAATCAACTGGTGTGAAGATTCAAAATCAGATCCAAGAGAAGGGTTGAATTCCCAAACATGTAAACTAGTTGCCACCTGAATGCCATTACTCAATATTTCATGAATGGATGATTTCGTCCTCCAAAGTGTTAGTGTTTTGCATGCAAAGGTTTTATGTGGGCAAATAATGCCAAAAGCATTTCATAATGAGCCGTATATTTTTATGCAAGCAATTGTTTTAAGAGCAGGTATAATTCTTTCTCCCATGCTGGATAGTACATTTTGGAATTAAAACTCTTTAAGTGGTGTTTGAGTGAATTATCCCTTAAGGCTAAAGTGTCTTTTGTTGCTACTTCATTTTGACTCCAGCTGTTCACTTGAGGACGGAGAGTACAAATGACAAAGATTATGATCACAGGATATGACTAAGAAGATGATGAGCCTAAGAAACTGTGGACGTAGGCAGGTTTCAGTTTGTTATTGTCGAGCCGGGGGAACTCTATTGTACAGAAGGAGGGAGCAGGAGGGAGATGAGCTGCGTTTCCATCCAACTGTGAAGGTGAAATTTAAGTGAAATGTCTCAAGTGAGCGGGAATACGTCTGCAAAATTGAGGAAACATTTATTGAAATGGGTCGTGTCCATTCAGCTTTTCTAATCCGATCTTTAGCCTCTTGGTCTGTCGTCAGGCATTCCTTCTGGTTGGTCTTCTCTCTGATATGGACGGCTGGTGGATGCTGGACGCCATGTCAGTGGTTTAGCTGCAGACCGACAGACAGAAGGTGGACAGACAGATAGGCACAGACAGAAAGACAGACAGACAGAGGTGAGGTGAGGACAGGAGGGGTTAAACGTCAGATAACAGACGCTGTTCTACATTCCTGAACTGCCTTTCGTGCTTTTCCTATTATAGGGCTGTCTGGGTGGCATTGTGCACTGTGTGTGTGTGTGTGTGTGTGTGTGTGTGTGTGTGTGTGCGCAAACTCCATTCCGAGCTACTGTTGACTTTGTTTTGGAGAAACTGTAGCTGGAAAGCTGTATATATACCATCCTTCATGTGCCTGGCTGTTCTGCCACACACACACACACAGACACACACACACACACACACACATTCACCCTCTATGATAAGAGAGGACAAGGTAAGAAGCAAGCTGGCTACACGCCCAGAAAAGTGTGTGTGTGTATGTTTTTTGTGTGTGTGTGTGTGTGTGTGTGTGCATGTCTTTGAGTGTTTCTCATCGCGTGACTTATGTGAATCTAATTATTTGCGAGTTTGTCCTTGTAAGGGTCTCTCCGTATCAAGATGTGTGCGGCCGTTGTCTCACAGCGTGTACGACAATATGTAAAACTGCGTGCCTGTGTGGCTGTTTTCTTTTTTTTTTTTTTTTTTTTTTGTTTCCCCCGACTGTTTCCCTGCGTGCCGGTCTGTTTTCCGTGCGCTCTCCAGTTTGGGAATTCTCCTCACGCAAGCTCCCTCCGAAGGCTGGGCCTCCCCGTCCGCTCCTGCTTCTCATTTCGTATTCCTCCCCCTCCTCCTCCTCCTCCTCCTCCTCCTCCTCCTCCCCGCCGCCCCTTCCCCGTATCAGCATCATCGACATTGGCACCGGCTCTGACGAAAACAACACACGACTTCCTGTCCTTCCCATCGTTTGTTTGATACACTCCATTTCTCCTCCGCTCTTTCTCCATTCCAGATGAGGGCAGATGGGTCAGTTTTCACCGAATGCAACCAAACTTCATCTGGCTCTAATTAGAGGCGGCGAGCGCTCTGCATGGACTATTTTTCAATAGGAATCATTCGTCATCCGTCTCTTAAGTTTGTTTATGTGACTCAGTCGAACGAAAAATTGCCCTAATATTCATATCATATTCTTATAGGAACTTTTAGTGCGTTTGTGCTACTCAGTAGTGAGTTCATAGTGACTTTATTGTGCTTTATGGCAGTGATTCTCAACCTTTTTCATATCAAGGACCCTAATTTAGTCCACATTAGAGCCACGGACCCCCATTTGATGAGATTTTGTCTCTCGGACCCAAATCTGAGAATATTATTATTGTTGATATGATTTTGTCCAGAATTTCATGACTATCTGTATTGTAAGTAGAGAGATAACAGAGAAACTATGACCAAAATAGTCATCTACTACATCTAGTACTTCTTTTAAATTAAACAATCGTGAAATTTAACAATTTGCTGGGGACCCCCTGGAACCCCCTGAAGGACCCCTGGTGGTCCCCGGACCCCACGTTGAGAACCACTGCTTTATGGTATTCTTTATCTCCATATTCCTGTTTGTCTCTGGCATTCAAAAGTGATTTTATAGTGGCCTTACTCCATCATACTTTTTTCTTTATCTCCTATTTTATCACTATATTTTTTTTATAATATCCATATATGGGACTTTCAGTGTATCTGTGGTACTAAACAGTGAGTTTATTGTGACCTTATTGCACTTTATGGTATTTTTTATCTCTTATGGCCTTGTTATGACATTCCCATAATATTCCTGTCGGGACTGATAGTTTTGGTGCGGCATCCTGCTAGAAAATCTTTCATAGGATTACTGTCCTGCCGTTCTCTCTCACGCTCCCAAAGCGGCCCTTTTTTTTCAAGACGCTCCATCGTAAAAAAAAAAAAAAAAAGTTTAATACCGGTCTGGCCGGCGTTTCCCTCGACCTGAAAGTCGGCGGCGGCCATTACAGAACATTACCTGGCCGCTGATGTGATGTACCCGCTCCCGGGGACCGCTAGACGCTGTTAGGCCCCGCATCTCTCCGCTGGCGATGGGAGGACGACTCTGTGCTGCTCTGCTAGCGGTTTACCCATTTACCTTCTCTCTCTGGCCCGCCGGCCATCTGTCGGCTCTGTGTGTGTGTGTGTGTGTGTGCATAGGAGTGTGTATCCTTGCTTTGGTGCACCGTTCCTGCACTGGTGTAACAAACAAAAAAAGAGGCTGGTACTGGGACAACCCAAAGCCTCAAAGAGAACACACACACAAACACACACACACACACACATTCATTAAGGGGGTTTCTTGCACTTAAGGCACACACAGGCTTGCACACACACACACAGACACACACACACTCGCCGTCGGACATGTGTTGCGAGTTTGTAAGACAGACAGACTTGGAGTCGGTGCGAGGAGGGAATTCCTTCATCTGCACGCCCCTTCAAGCTGCACATGTGCTCCGCATCTGCTCCACATACACACACACACACACACACACACAGAGAGAAAGGAGAGAGATGATGATACAGTTAACACTGATCAAGAAATAAGAAAAGACATTTTTTTTTTCAGACTCTCGAGCATTCCAGCGCGGCGCTCTCCTCTAAGCGGCGGCCTCCTCACCTCCCAGCAGAGCCTCTACAGAGCGGCTGTAAAGGCTGTTAAGAGGCTCTGCCGTCTCAAGGTTAAGAGCCAGACTGATCCGCCGCTGCTCTTTTATGTACTGTGAATGCCACATCCTTCTCTCAATGACGAGTGATTCACTCACTGTCGACGTCTCAAGAGGGGGGGGGGGCGCGCGCGTGAATGCCGTCTGCTCCTTTGAGGGTTGTTTGTGTTTTGTTTCGTGTGCGCATGTGAATACACCACCGCTCGCTGTATATGTGCTGCTCTCTATAAAAGCACAAACACAAGCACTGCAGTATATAGAGCGGCTTTTTTTGTTTTGTTTTTTTTTTTCCACGTCTGGCCTTTTATTTGCTGTCCAATTAGCTTTGGTATGAAAGCAAATTGTTCGCCAAGACACATGCGTTACATTCGTCTCCAAAGGCAAGTATGCGAATGTGAATTGGGACATTAGTGGATTAATTGCCATTTGCCCAGTGAGAGTGGGAGAACATGTATTACATGCACAGCATAATTGGCTACAGAATATTGCCTTTATATTTTCTGTGTTTTTATTCCCAGATGACATCCAGGGGATTCTATGTACATAATTTGCACTAGCACTGAAACTATTTGCTTTGTTGCTATGCTTCGTCGTCTATATTTTCATACTTATTCTCTCTCTCTCTCTCTCTCTCTCCCCCCCCCCCCCCTCTCTCTCTCTCCATATGTTACAGGATGCTGGAGTACTCCCTCAACCTGCAGAACGTCAGCTTCTCGGCGGTGAGGACGGTTCGCGTGCTGAGACCGCTGAGAGCCATCAACAGAGTGCCAAGTGAGTGCGGACCTCTCGCCCTTAAGCCCTCTAACCAAACTTTGGCTGGATCTGAGCACGCTCTGTCCTCGAGTAACACAACCCCCTTGGCTCTCGCTAGCAACAAACACACTTCTTTTGTTCTGAAGAGCAAGCCAGGTCGCTAAAGCTGAGGACACACTACACGACTTTGAGCCTGATTGCAGCCACGGTTTGATTTCTACACCGTCGGGTCGGCCGCACTGATGATCTTGTAGTATGTGAGGGTTGAGGAATCTCTTGCCTCACGATCCAGTCGGCACCATTATTTCGTGTTTGATTTTTTAAGACTTGATTCTGGTCTTAATATGCTCCTGTGGTGTAAGCTGGTCAAAGACTCAAATCTGAGCAGAGAGCAGCAATAGGCAATGATAGTTGAATTCAAGAAAGGGAAAATAATACAGAAAGTATGGAAAGAAATTGCCCCACCTCCATGTTTGTTGTAGTAGCGTAAGAATTAAAGTAAGTGTGTCATCAAATGGTCATCAAGTGTGTGTTTCCCAAATCCAAATGATCGTCAAGTGTGTGTTTCCCAAATCCAAATGGTCGTCAAGTGTGTGCTCCCCAAATGGAAATGATCATTTGGGTTTGGATTTGGGGAGCACACACTTGTGCTCCCCAAATCCAAATGGTCGTCAAGTGTGTGTTCCCCACATTCACATGGTCATCAAGTGTGTGCTCCCCAAATCCAACCCATCATTAAATGTGTGCACCTCTACAACACAATATGAAAAAATCTGTAAATGCCAGTTGTTAAGTGTGTGCGGTTCAGTCTTTTCATAGTCTGTTTAGTTTGTAGTGTGTCCCCCAGCTTAGTCACCTTAGTGTATTAGTACAAGGGTTACTTAGAGTTACAGTTCATGTGTATTGGTAAATCAACGTAGCGACGGGCGGCAGTGAAAAGTGGCAGTGTTTGATTTCTTCCATTTGCTCTTTGGCTCACAGACAGTGAGAGCCACATAGAGTGACTTCTGCACTAGTTTGAACTCTAATGTCAAGAAATTCATACCCAAATAAGGTGTGGCCCTTGTCATACCTTAGCCTGAATCCAAATTTGATCTTGTAGTTTTTTTTTATCATTATAATGCAGAGCAAAGATCAAGCAAAAGTCACCAGAAACTTATTTGGAAGCCGTACCAATGTTCCCTGTGATAGTTTGGTGACCTACATCTAATAATTTACATCTAATAATTTCTCACATACAGTATAATAAATAAATAGCAATATCATGAGTCAGAAATGTAGTTGCTATAAGCAGGTTTGGAAGGTTTGGTGGCAGATGATAGTAGCTGTCTAGACTTACCATAACTTAAGGTTTAGTGAATTGAGGCCCCTGCTGTGGTGGCACTTGTGTTAATCTGTCATTGTGCAGGTGGACCGAATTCCTGCATAGGGTTGGAATGTAGGTCAGGGACAAGCCTGTCCACACTTAGTATTCTGTCTCTGCTCTGTCTCTCTGTCTCTCTGTGGCTTTCCCCAGCCAGCCAGATTTGGACCCAGACAGATTTATATGTAATTTTCCCCCTCACTGCCTTTTATTAAAGGACCACAGCTCATAGCTACACATACACACGCACACCCCGACTACCCCGCTTGTTCATTGCGATGCAAACACACAAATCTCTCGCTCGCTCGCTCCGTCTTTCCTCCTCCCTCCCTTTTCTCCCTCAGACACACGCACACAGATATTCTCATAACCCAAAAAGTTCCACATTCCCTTTCTCCCATCAGTCTCCATTAGCCTTTAATCAGTGCAGATTGAATTTCCAGTGCACACATTAATGTTTTAATAAATCAGAAGCGTTTTTATACCCGCCCAGCAGTCCACTCTTTGCGTTCAGACTTATCGTACCTTGATCCACCCCCTGCAATGCCTTCATTTAAATACACATCCTAATTCTGTCATTAGCTCCCCAATTGCTCAGAGGAGACTACTTTAGTCTGACTACATCAGGCAGCAATGATCCTCATGGTGTGTGTGCGTGTCTACACAGGTGTTTAACCCGGGTGGGTGAATGTGACATCAACCCCCTTCCCGTCTCTCCCATCCCGCTCTCAAACGGCGCCCCCAAACCTCTTCTGTAATCTAACTCTCTTGTCAATCAAAGCCTTCATAGGGGTCCACCGCCTCTCATTAGGCTATTACACACATACACACACACACAGCCACACACACACAGACTCTCTCTCGCACACACATCCACTCGCATTAGGCATCCTACCATTCCTCATCCTAATCACAGGACTAATAGCAGCATTAATGTGTGGATGATTTGGTCTGGTCCTGGCCCTGCAGGGAAAATGTCAGTGGGTAGAGTAGGGGGGGGGAGTCCTCTGTATTAGAGATCTATCTTCTGGCCCCCTCCCTTCAGCAGCCTAATCAAGACCTGCAGAGAAGCTCGCAGCATTCATCATGACCCTGGGTGGGGATGTTTATTGTAGAGCTCCAGCTATTTTGAGGACTGTAGCACACTTAGCTGTACCTGAATACCTGGCGGCTCTAGCTTTTAGGTTCATTGGTGGAAAGGGGGCTAAGGTTGATGTATAGCAAAAGATTCATAAAAGACGGATGGGCAAAATATGACCATGATAGATCGCCTGAACAGCTTATATCAATGTCCATTTGCGAGTGAACAGGGTTCACACAGTCGGTCAGTCCCAGGTGGTAGAAACTTTCCATTTCTAGGCTCTATGTTCATTCCTTGTTGATATTTGTCCAATGCTGCCAACAATGTAAGCCGCCTGAACCTGGATCAGCGCATGTATAAACTGTTAGCACTTACTTACTTACAGGCCCGCATTCCTCCTTTCTCTCTCTTTCTCTGTCTTCTACCTCTCCCTTTCTTGCCCTCTCTCCTCGTCTCTATTGGGATAAGGGCTAAGCCGGAGCTCATCTTAACACACTCGCCCAAACACACACACACACACACACACACACCCTCAGACTCGTCTTAATGAACACACTGTTCCTGGCCTTGTGTGCGCTTCCTGGGTGTTTGGCATTGATTGATGTGCTAACATGGCAGGCCTGCCAGTGGAAGTGACAGATACATTTCGCAGGCCTTGTCCACCGGCTGCCAACCAAACCAAAAATCCCGGCGGTGCGGCCGCCACGCCGCCACCCACTGTCTGCCGCCTGATTGGCTATTACCCTCACGTCCAATAACAGCCCCCGGGGAGCTTGTACCGGGCCTGTCATTGGCTAGAGCCAGGCAGACATGAAAACTTGTGACATGCCTCTGTGTGGGTCTTAATATTCACAGCGAGCGGCCGGTCACTCGTGTGTCCAGAGTACACTCATGTCTCCCTGGAGATGACAGGGGAGAAAATCTCTCTCTGGAAAGGAATAATCATTTATTAGACACGCTGGTCACGTCATGGACACACATGTGGTGTTGATTGTGAGGTGGGGGATTATATTCTTTGCTTGCATATGTATATGTGTATGTCTACAGTGGAGGGGAGGGCTAGTGTGCAAAGAAGAACGGGAGAAAATGTCTAAATCCAGTGGGTAGACACTAATCCAAACAGATTTATTGCTGTTTTCAAAGCAAAGTGTGTGTCTACTATTAGTGCACAGTGCACACATTTCCATTTTTAATGTTTTGTAATTAGTACATTTTTTGTTTTTACCTTAATTTGGCTGGTTCATATGCAAATTAAAGTGAAGAAAGTCTAATTTAATGGGCTTTCATTTCAGACCTCAAGGCACTAAAAACTAGAATATTGACTTTAATAGACTTTGCTATCCGCTGTATGTGGATGTCTAGGAGTAAACGTGGTCTATGTTTCAATATGCACTGGAAAACTGGCTATTTTTTTCCCAGCCAAACCCATTTTTAGAATAGAATAGGACCTCCAAATAATGGCTGCTCACCTGCCAAAGTGCCGGGTGTGGTACACAAACCAGCCAGCCACAATCAGAAATTACCATTCGCCATTTGGCTGCCGGCTGGTGTTGTTTTCCCACCCCGGCTATCGGCAGCTCCTACACGCCAAGACCGACCGGAGTGAGGGAGCGGAGAAGACAAAAGGCAACGGCAATGAATCAGAGTTAACTAAGTGCGGAAGGTGAACGCGCTGCATCTCACACCCCGGGGCCTGTGAACGAACAGTACAGGGCCTGGAGGCTGAACAGAAGACGGAAACATCGAACATGCTTCTCCCTCCTCAGACTTGATAAATCAAACCTTGCCGCTGGAAGTGAAGCGGCGGCCGAGCGGAGGCAACGCTGATTGATAGGCCGGAGCCAGCGGCGTAAGCGTATGAGTCGATAGGTGATTATCACGGGACACATACCCCCACCACACACACACACACACACACATACACACACACACACCTCGCTGTCTTAATGAGACCGGGCCCAGAATAGGCCTCGCAGCTCTCTCATTGTTTAGCCACAGTATGTGCCCTTTCCCCAAAGCCTTATCGAATTGGCACACACACACAAGAGCAACACTAAGGAGACACACACACACACAGAGGCACAGCGTTCACGTGGTCGGCCACACACACTGTCTCTCTCACACACACACACACACATACACACAGAGGAACATGCACGTGCGCACGCTGTTGTTTTCGACCAGGCATTAGTAATGTGGAGCGCTTCATCCTGTTCTCCACGCTTTGTTAGACCCGGTGTTTGAGCAGCGGCTGGTTCACACACTGTCTTGTACTTCCGCCCAGATAAGCCCTAAAGGCAACAACCGACAACAACAACAACAACAACATCGACCTCCCAGCTCCCTATCCGCTGATGCCCTCCTCCTACGGCAACATTGTTTGCCAAGCCTCAGTACTGTAATTAAAAGAGCTCGCAAGGACATCCCGGCTTTAGGGTTTTCAGAGCGAAGGCTAAGTCACCCCTCGACTTCCCGCCGTCGCATTGTGGTTCGGGGGGGGGGGGGACAAGAGGGAGAGCTGGGGGATCCGACTATCCCCCGGGGGCTCCGTGTGTGAAGAGGAGGACGTTCAGACGGGGGGAAGGTTAGAACAAGTTCAGCTTTCCTGCAGATGAAAGCGCAGAATGACACTGAAATCACGCTCTCCTGCTGTCAGCGCACTGGTGCATCGGCTGCTACAAAACAAAGAACCTGTTAGTCAAATCTCAACACGGCAACACAACCTCCAGCAGCTCTTGGCATGCGAGTGATGTTTTGCTGCTAAAAGGAAGAAGGCATCCTGTTCCTTGTCTTGCATTTTCAGTCCAAGAAGCAACAGCTCATTCAGAAAGACCAGCAGAGAGATTTTCAGTTCAAAGTTTTACACCGCCACAATGTAGTAAAACTCTTTGATGAGTCGGCGTCCTGCTGCGGTACAGTATTCCCGTATAGCCCGAGTCTCTCCGCAGACAGACAGGTGGGAAAGCGCCTCCCCCTCCCCCCGCTCCGCCGTGATTTATCAAAGGAATTGGGAGATGAAGCTACAGTAACGGCTCCTCTCTCGCGACCAAAAAGCACATAATGGTGGAAAAATGCTGAGAGAGTGATGTAGTCCCAGTGATGTAATGGGAAATAAAAAGGAGGGTAAAGTACAAACTCCTGTCTTTGATCACCATCAGGCAAACAACCACCAATAGACGCACAAATCTGTCATATTTTAAGTCTTAATTTATGTTTCTTTCCCCCTTAACAGACCCTATTTTCACATGACCTACATCGGTTTCTGCTTAGTATGATTTATACTATGAATTTATGTTGTATAGATCTAGTCTAAAACAGTGGGTAAGCTCTGTTCTGCAAATAAAACGGTGGGTAAACCGAGTTCAGCTGGCTTTTCCTTCCACTGCACCCCTGCTCCCCCTCCTCCCGTAACATTCTCTTTTCTGTATTAATTTTCTCCCGGGGTCACCTGGCATGCGTATGCAAAAAAAACACATTTCCATTTCAGCGACGGCCAGTCATCTCCCCCCCTCCACCCTCCGCTTCGTCCCGGAGTCGCCGAGCTAGTTACCATCCGTTCAGAGACGCAGGTGTACTCCAGCCCTCTAGCTCAGAAAGCCCATTAGTTCACAGTACACAGATTACAAAGCTGGCTGGGCCGGAGCTGGACCTGGACAGGAGAGCAGAGGAAGCAGACCTAATCTGCCTGCTAACAGATGGCTCCCCGATCACACACAGCCACCCGCCTGCCAGCCATGTTGGAATGGAGTGGCCGCCCACGGCGAGGTTGGAGAGGCCGCGCAGGCGGAGGAGGAGATGATTGTTATTGAATATGAAATGTCGATCACTTGGAATGAGCGTGCTATTCAGGCCGGCAGAGGCTGCGAGGATTGATTCTATTATCTGTGAGATAAACAGAGAGTTTTTGTTCGCGATGTTCATGTTTGCTTCCCTTTTTTTTTTCTTTCTTTGCCCGAATGAACTGTCATCCTCATATGGCTCTCTTCCGGCTGATCTATGACGGCTTGAATTATACCGTCATCAAAATAACAATCAATCTTCCAAAACTCATTTGGCCACCACAAATATTTTATGCCCTCCTCCCTTGGGCTGAGTTGCTCTTTAACTGCCATCACTCATCTCCTTCAAATCCACTGTTCTCCCTAAGCAGTGACCCACTCTGCCCGTCCTATAGCCTGAGATGAAATCATGACGGGAGTGATTGCTTTACCTCTTTACGTCCCATCTAACTCTGTTTTTGCCCACACCAGTTGCTTAAGAAATGGATATTATCACGGATTCAGAGGATTGTCTTGTCTCTCTCCATTGTTTGATAAATGAACAAAGACACTGGAAAAGGATGGGAGTTGCATTATTAACACCCATCCCATCCACAGTGCGGTACACGTGTAATTTGTATCTCCACTACCTGAGATACTGCTGGTCCGAGGTCTGAATACCAGCGGTGGGCGGTTTTGGTATTAAATCCCCGTTGCTCAGGACTATCTCCACTCTGAATCGCAGCCTGTGGGCAGAGGCAGTTTGCCTCCGACTGCAGCAGACACTAATCCCAGCCTCTGTCACTAGCTTAGGCGCAGCTAAGCAGCATCCTAACAGCTCAGCACACTGCGCTATGAGGGCCATCATTTGAAGGAGTCGCTGCTTAATGTGTGCTCTGCTGCTGCGTGTGTGTGTGTGTGTGTGTGTGTTTATACGCTTCTGTTTGTGTACGCTCAGCCGAGGGATGTGTGTGCCTTGCGCTGCTCATTAATGACCTGAGAGAGAGAGAGAGAGAGAAAGAGAAGGATAGATATTAAGAGAGAGAGAGAGCGAGCGATGGTAGAAGTGCTGTTGTAGGCAGAAAGTCGGGCCTGTCAGAGTGCATTAGCTTCCACACCTCTCCGGCAGCCGGCCGAATCTATCCGAAACACTCTTTCTTTGAGAGCGCGGGGCGATTATGTTAAACGGATGACGTAGCACAGGGCAAGCACCGACAAATCGCCATCGCCGATGACTCACCGCTTTACATAACTCCCTCGGCCGAGTCGCTCGTGACAGGATGTTTCCCCTGCAAAAACGCCATCGCGGCGCGGCGTTTTAATAACTTTTTCACAGTGTGAGCTTGAGGGCTTCGGAGAAATATTTCCTTTCATAACACAATGTTTTTCGAGAGTTTTTTTTTTCCCCCACGGCTGGGTTTCGATAGCTAGAGCTTTTCTTTTGAGTCGACAGTAGAATGCAACATGGTGTAAACTCCAGCTGTAGACACGCGTGTTATCCCGCCGTCACTCACTCTCCTCTCCTTCGATAATAAAACCGTTCCTCCTCCTCCTCCTCTCCTCCCTTTGTCGCCTCCCTGCCTCCCTTAGCTGTCTCCTCCTCGTTTGTTCTCCATCTCTTCCCAAGTCAGCGAAAATCTGCCTTGTTTTTCTCTCCATCTGCCAACACCAAAAAGTCTCTCCGTCTCTCTGTGTGCTCGTACGGGGGAAAAGAAAAAAAAAACATTTCACATATACTTCAGAATATATTTGGAGGTAAGAGAAAAGAAAAAGTTCTTCTCGCAGTTTGGTGTGCCACTCCCTGGTGAAGACCACAGCATGGCCCAGAGGTGTGGTGGGAGTGTGGATGGATGTCTTTTGAACTGGCCATGCAATAAATTTTATATATATTTGTTTTGGCAGTAAACGTGCCTTCTAAGTCCTTCTTTTTCTCTGAAAGCAACAACCCCAAACCAAAAAGGACCTTCAACAAATGCCACCGCACACAGAAACCCAACAGAAACACTCTCTATCCTCTCTTCTTTGAAACAGTGTTCAGAAATATGTTTGGAAATATACACATTTGTACATGTAGATGACTTGCAATGCATAGAAAGGCAATGTAATGTATGTCCAGTAACCAAAATATATATATTTCAAATGAATGTCATCTTACATGTACAAAGCTTGAACCTCTGTGCATTTATGCGTTTATCCAATGGAGAGGGTTTCATCAGCCCAAAAATCTCTCTCTCTCTCTCTCTCTCTCTCTGTCTCCATCCTTCCCTCTCTCTCTCTCTCCTCGTATTCCTCGGCGGCTGTCAGCCTAGCAGACGAGCGCTGCCGGAACTCCGACAGGGACTGACCCGGCCTCTCCAATTACCCAGAAAACCCCTGATCGGAAAAATGATCCTCATTATTGACGCCTGACTCACCGGGTTACCGCTGGGAGGATAGCCTGCAGGGATGGAGCGAGAGAGAGAGGGAGACAGACAGAGAGAGAGAGAGTGAGAGAGAGCAACAAAGTAAAATAGAGGAGAAGGGAACAAGGTAGGGAAGGTGAATAGTGTGACATAGATAGATAGATAGATGGATAGATATATACTATAGATAGATAGATAGATAGATAGAGCAAGCATGAGAGAGACAAAAACCAACGTGAAAAGTGGGAGCAAAATGCGAGCCGCAGCAGCAGAGCGACACAGCCAGATATAGCGACACAGAGGGAGTGTGTGGGCGGTAGGAAGTGTGTGTGTGTGTGCGCGTATTGTCAGAAAGTTGAGGGAACGCTGTCCAGAGCAGACAGAATAGGGGGGTGTACTGTATTAAAGCTGCAGACCGGGGCCTTTTTCTGTGGCGTTAATTCAGTCCAACATGTAGGAGCAGCACTGACGCTCACACACACATCACCGCTATCAAATCTCTCTACCTTGAGTTAATGGGGGCGATGGGCAAAAAACCATGCTCTTTTATTTTCAGCAGCACCCTGATCCACATTCATACAGTTACACACACATTCGCACAGGGGAGCTGCTCAGTAAAACCCTTGCTCAATGGCACCTCAATGGTAGTCACTGATTTTCCCAGCTGGTCCAGGGATTTAAACTAACACCTTTCTGGTCATAAATCCACTTCTATAACCCTTAGGCTACCAGTGAGTTATGGTATTAGCGTCAATAGTATCTGTAGCATTAGGATCGGAGCCAATCAAGCTCCCAAGTACTCAGACCTGGATTGACAAATGGATCGCATGTGCTGCGGCGCAATATGGAACTTTTCCAGTTGGCAGGAAAAGTGTCCTGACAGATTAAAATGCTGGAATGCTGCAGTGTGTGAAGTTTGGAGGCAGAGCATCTATTGTTTAGAAGTAACCTACTGCACTGTTCTTAATGACAGCTTAATGAGAGTCTGTCATTACAGTGTAAAAAAAATATACTAGTGTAAAAAATTTAAAATGAGAAGCTATATTTTGTGGCCTGTGTTATGTTGCCTTTTTTCTATTTTATTATTACCATGTATCATAATTATGTATTTGTCATTGATTTGAGGATTCTTATACAATGGTCAGTGCATATTTTGATCTAATGAGTAAAGAAACACAATTGGAGCACCTGTAATTGTTTTATAATAGGCCAATGCTAGTATTCATATCAGTAATGAAAAATGAGTATCGGTGCAGCTCAGGGGTAAAATAGAGGTGATTTTGTAACAGCTGCCATATCTAATCCTCAGTAATAAACCTAATACACAGAAGCATATGTCTCTCACATGACTTCAGGTCCCGGGGCTGCTCCACTGCCGCCTGCTGCCTAACTGTCCGCCCCGTCCTTGTGTCTCCTCCCAGGTATGCGCATCCTGGTGACCCTGCTGCTGGACACGCTGCCCATGCTGGGCAACGTGCTGCTGCTCTGCTTCTTCGTCTTCTTCATCTTCGGCATCGTGGGCGTCCAGCTGTGGGCCGGCCTGCTCAGAAATCGCTGTTTCGTGGAAGACAACTTCTCCTTGTGAGTTCCGCCCCCCCGCCGCGTCCCTCTCTCTCTTTTGTCTGGATGTTCGTGTCAGTGTGTGTGGATTTGTGTCAGTGTGCACAGGGCAGTGTATAGTTTATTCTAGCCATAAACGTATCTGTGTTAATGCCTGCTTATGTCAGTGGAGCTACAGGACACCATTTCTATTTAACTCATATTGCTGATACACATTTTACAGCTTAACCGATGTAAGAGCCATGAACTTTAATGGGGTGATATAACGATGACTCTTTATTACATTAAATAATTAATGTCACAGGGCTGTTATTGGCCTGATATTGTCCAGTCTCTGTTGTCTACGTTTAATATGATGGATATGATGCAGTTGGTTTGATTACATATTTATTGTATATTTGATCAATGCTATACTGGCTGTCTATGGGAAGCCCTTAATATGAGTAGTAGTAGTGTCCTGATATTCAATGGAGAGTTTTAGTATCTAATGGTCTAAATGCTGTTTCAAAGGCTTGCCAAGAATACAACACTTCATACTTGGAATGTTTTGGATTAAAATTATGATTTTAATAATGATTAAAATATTCAAATTTAAAGATATTGAATATCAGCACGAAAATGGCTATTGACAGCCTCATTCCAAAATATCGGCCTTCGAAATTCCATATCAGTCGAACTTATTTACTTTATTGCACAAGTGCAGCAGGTGACAGTTTTCGCTCATGTGATTATTCTGTTGGCAGAGTGGTGATAAACAAATCAGATGAGATTGCATACGGGTCTAGAGGGGGTCAAGGTAAGAAAACAGGAGTAAACCTTGACCCCTCCCGTATGGAGGTAGGTCATGCGCTAAAGTCAATGAGTTTAACGATTACAGAGTCTCATCACAGTGATGAATGGGCGAGGGACAGGCCGTGGGATAATGAGAAAGACCCCATGCGGCCCACCGTATATGGAACATGGCCACCCCTGACTTATTCATGTTCCGTGTGTCATCCCGGCTCTATTACTCTCTATCGGATTTATGACATCTCACAGCCGTAAATTAAGTTCATGCATAATGTCTTGGGTGAGCTGGCGTATTTTTTTGTCATCATCATCAATTTTTTAGATATTCTTGCATCTTGATGGTTCACGCTTCTACGTCAGATGAACAGCATTTACTTCAGAGATTTTAGAAAATACAGATGCATTGGAAAGTAGAATTGAATAAACATGTCTGTATTAACGCCTGCTTATATCAGTGGAGCTACAGGAGAGCATTTCTGTTTAACTCGTATTGCTGATACGCGTTTTACAGCTTAAGCAATGTAACATCCATGAACTTTAATGGGATGATATGACGATGAGTATGAAATTACAGTATGTAAGATTAAAGAATATGCAGGAACCACGCGGGACGTCATGGTGCGATGAATCGAATGCTGTCGTACCGAACGCTCAGCAGGCAGATTGACGTTCCTGTAGCTGTTAAGTGCATCCCCAAAGTGTCAAAGAGCTTTTAAGACTGTATAAATATATAAGCGAGGGTGCTAAATGTGTGAGATGGTTGGTCCTGTAGTGGAGAGGAGCGGAGGCTCTGGTCCCAGTAAGTATTTGAGGCTACTTAAGCAGCTATTACAGCCTGTCAGATGGCCTGTAAGCTGTGTGTGTGTTGACAGACACCCCAATTATCCCCTGATGGAGAAGTGCTCCATTAAAGAAATGCTCGCTGGTGGCACACACACACATGTGCGCACACACTTGCAATACACACATACACCGAGGCCCAAGAGTCCGCAGGTTTTCATTCCAGTCAAATACTACAGCAGCTGATTTCACTGATCAGTCGCTCCTCTCTGCTTGAAGGTGTGTTAATCAGTGAAACCAGCTGCTGTAATGTTTGGCTGGAATAAAAACCTGTGGACTCTTGGCCCTACACGGTTGAGAACACTGCAATACCCACAGTGCAAATATATTTTAGGTGGAACGCATCATAGATTAATGGATTGATAGTCATGCTGATCTTTGGATCTGAGAGAGATAAATGGTAATTTGCTACAGATGGCATTAACATTAGAAAGGGCAATCGAATGCCATGGTCAATTGAATTTTACAATTGAAATATCTCAGCTGTCAAAATGTCCCTCCATGACTTTTTCTAGACCCAGTGTGAGCACAAACCAGTGTTTTAAGATTTTCAAAATATTGCAAGGAAATAGTTTTTTTCATTATATTTACCATTTTCTCTTTGGCCCCCAAAACCCATTGGTCTTTCTCGTGTTAACGCATGTAACCCTGAGTGACAATCCTCTTCTCGATCCCCTGCAGCCCTCTGTCCGTGGAGCTGGGCAAATACTACCACACGGAGAACGACGACGAGAACCCCTTCATCTGCTCCCAGCCCAGGGAGAACGGCATGCGGGAGTGCAGCTCGGTGCCCATCCTGTACGAGGAGGGAGGCCTGCAGTGCAAGCTGGACATGGACTCCTACAACAGCACCGACAACACCACCTGCGTCAACTGGAACCAGTACTACACCAACTGCTCCGCCGGCCTGGTCAACCCCTTCAAGGGAGCCATCAACTTCGACAACATCTGCTACGCCTGGATCGCCATCTTTCAGGTGAGTTCCAGTTCAGGCTGAACCGCTCAGCCAAGAAACTACTTCTGGAAATGTTAATTGTCCTTTTTTTTTATTAGATCTTGATTTAGCATTCTCATGTTTTAATGTGGCACTGCAAAATATGCCCATCTTAACCAGGGTTGGTTGTCTGATAATAGTCTTATATTAAAAAATTGCATATCAGCCAGTCAGATTACATATTTAACCTTGATTCATTCTAATGTGATATTTTGACCAGATTCCACACAGATATGCATGAATATGTTTATTTTTCTTCTTTGTGTGATTATTATCAAAGCCTGTAGCAGTCGAATTCCAATCTTTGATCAAAAGTCATTTGATCTTGTATTGTTATTTTTAGTTCTAATTGTTTCCAATGCAGCTTGACTTCTTTCAGAAATTCTCTACAGTCAAGTAACAGTGTCTTGAAACAAGGCAGATCAGTCCACTGTATAGTCAAGATGATGTCACTTGATTCAAGTAAAAATATTGAAACTTGGTTGATCTGCATTGGAAACTGGAAAAAAAAAAAATTGGAAAGTGCAATTAACTCACTCCGTTGACAGATTTTTTCACTTTTTTCACAAATCTAATTTTATGACAATACAAGATTAAATGACTATATTTCTTGCAGTGGCAGACATATTGTACAATAGAAGATAGAGGGAGACAGGGAGGCTAATTGCTCCAGCGGCTGGTGTATCAGAGAAATAAGGGCTTACAGGATTAGCGGGTCACCGCAGCCACACCGCCAGACTGGAGTCTCATTTTTCCACACCATTTGTTTGCTATCTCCACATCATCAGTAAAGCCTTTGGTAGGAGCGCTCGTTCCTCTCTGTCTAGCGGAGGGGGGTAATTTTGGAGGGACGAAAGCCAGATTGGAGATGAGTTGTCCCATAAGTCTGGCGGTTGCTCCGGTTAGTCTGGGTGGCGCAGAGCACACAAGAGAAATGTGAGGGATTAGTCTTTTGCGGTTCTGTTGAGTCTTGGTACTTGGCGTGGTCTGGACTGTGAAATACGCTCTCTATTAATCTCCGTTTTTAATTCTGCATTCTCTTCTTTCTTTTTTTTGTCGCTCTGTCGTCTGCCTGTCTCTCTTTCTGTATATTCCTCCTCTCTCCTCGTCCCTCTAGGTGATCACCCTGGAGGGCTGGGTGGACATCATGTACTTTGTGATGGATGCTCACTCCTTCTACAACTTCATCTACTTCATCCTACTCATCATTGTAAGTGCCACTTCATGATGCCACCAGCTGTGTGTGTGTGTGTGTGTGTGTGTGTGTGTGTGTGTGTGTGTGTGTGTGTGTGTGTGTGTGTGTGTGTTCCTGCTGGTGATGACCGAACGGGTCAGTCTGTAAACGAGTGTGTGCGAGCGTGCGTTCTTGGGTGTGTGTGTGCGTGTGTGTTTAACATTGACAGTCCTCTGCCTCTTACTTCTCGTCCGTAGATTGGCTCATTCTTCATGATCAACCTGTGCCTGGTCGTCATCGCCACCCAGTTCTCGGAGACCAAGCAGAGGGAGAGTCAGCTGATGAAGGAGCAGCGGGTGCGCTTCCTATCCAACGCCAGCACCCTGGCCTCCTTCTCGGAGCCGGGCTCCTGCTACGACGAGCTGCTCAAGTACCTGGTCCACATCGTCCGCAAGGGCGCCAAGCAGGTGGCGCACGTCTGCAGGGTCGTGGCCCGCCGCGCCGGGCTCAACATCGCCGCCTCGCCCCCCGCCACGGAGCCCCAGCGCGGCCAGAGCCAGCGGAGGAGGAGGAAGGCGTCCAGGCAGGGGTCCGTGTCGGTCCATCACATGGTGCACCATCACCACCACCACCACCACCACTACCACCTGGGCAACGGCAGCGTGAGGGGGGGAGGGAGCGTCAGGGGGCTGGAGGGGAGGGATGTGGAGGCCGGGTCCCATAATAACAACGGAGGGGTGCTCGTAACGACCACCTGCACCGGGCGCCTCTCTTTGGCTCCTCCCCCCGGCGTGACGACGGCCTCCTCCGACACGAACCTGGCCATAATGTGCGGCCCCGCGGCGGGAGGCGCCGACTCGTCTTCGGTGCGCAGCATGTACCACACAGACTGTCACTCGGAGACTCTCGGCTGCACCCCTTCGCCCACCGCCCCGGGCCCCTTCTGCCTGGCCCCGGCTCCCCTGTCCAGGGCCATGAAGAGGAACTCGGTGCCGTTCGCCGCTCCGGGGCCGAAGAACTACCCCACCCTGCAGGCCAGAGCCCTGGCGGAGTCCCGGGGGAGCGTCACAGCCAGCACTCTGACCAACATCAACTTCAACCTCAACATCCCACCCATGCCGCTGGAGAGGCGGCCGCAGAGCCTGGTGGATACACACTCTCCCACAGGTACGCAACACATCAGCATGGGTGAGCTCTCATATACACTGTATGGAAAATTATGATCACATATACGAACAGAAACCTTTTGGCTTGCCTCAATTAGCTATATTCCACCCAGAGCTAGCTGTGGCATGGATGCCTTTGGTGTGCATCCCGATTGGTTAGAAAACTGGTAGGAATGATTTAAAAATAACATTTGCAAACAACATTCACCACAAATTATCTTATGATTCAGAAACTGTTCCTTCTCTAAATCACCTGTTTGGCGGAGTTCTCTACAGTACGTATCGATTTGACGTGACTAAGCCTGGAAGTAGAACGATGTCCAGAGTGTTTTTTTTTTTTGCATAAGGGGCAGGAAGCGTGCTAATTAGAGTCAATAACTGCTAATCCTTCATGTCGTAGCTTGCAGCCAACTTGGTCCGGCTCTGGCCAAGTTTTAAAACGCGATGGGCTCAGCGAGAGTCCAGCCAGGTCCATTCAGGTTCTATAGATGGTGGAAACACTGGCCGCCGGCCAGCAGACCACAGCACAGCCTGTGGAGACGAGGCATTACTCAGCACACAGCACGCGCTGCCCATCACCATCAAACACACTCCCTCTGACACACACGCAACTGTCCAAACATGTTGTTGTTCCAAACAGATCTCTCTCATTGGATTTGTCATTTTGTCTAAACCACTTAATTCATGTAATTTATCACATTCGTGCCGATTTCACTCCAGTTCCCTCCCTCGCACCGTCTGACCTTTTTCTCCCCGCTGCAGCCCAGCTCTCCTGCCAGCTGTCGGCTCGGGACCTCAGCACCGCCAGCAGCGCCATGGACACGGCCGCGTTGACCTTCGACCCCGAGGGCTGCCCCTACTGCGCCAAGGCCCTCGCCAACGAGTCGGAGGGGGGCGCCGAGGGCAACGAGACCCCCGGCGACTCGGACAGCGAGGGCGTGTACGAGTTCACCCAGGACCTCCACCACAAGGACAGGCGGGACAGCCGGCAGCCCAAGAAGAGGCACCGCCGGCTGGGCAACACGGCGGCCAAGGTGGTGCGCTTCTGGAGGCTGGTGTGCGACACGTTCAGGAAGATCGTGGACAGCAAGTACTTCGGCCGCGGGATCATGATCGCCATCCTGATCAATACGCTGAGCATGGGGATCGAGTACCACGAGCAGGTCAGTGTTTGGTGTGTGTGTGTGTGTGTGTGTGTGTGCGCTCATTAAGAAAAGTGAGTGGGTGTGTGAAGTCGAACACTGCGGTTGAATACTGCTCTATTGAGGTAATCGTGATGCTGAATGCCTACACAGAGATCACAATGGGAATATACAATGCTGTATAATGGGCAGTCAGTTCAGAGGTAATGAAAGATTTTACTCATAGATCCTCTGTGTGTGTTTTGTGTGTGTGTGTGTGTGTGCGTGTGCATCATCCTGTGCTATTGTGTAAGCTGCACGGCTCCCACAGGCCCAACTGAAATTCCCGATGTCTCTCTCTGGTCTCGTTTGTTTACATGAGCGTAATTACAGCCATGTGAGAGAGCGAAAGAAAAGAGAGTACGAGCGGCAGAGAGAAACGGGGAGAGAGAGAGAGAGAGTGAGAGAGAGAAGGGGGGGGGGGGGGACAAGGGTGATTTAAAGGGTGAGGAAGGCCCCACAACATCTGACAGAGATTTTCTCGCTCTGTCTTTCGCTCTCAATCCTTTTGTGTTTTTTCCCTCCCGTGCTTCTTTCTCTCTCCTGCATGCCTGCATGCCGTGGGGGGGGAAACGCTACTTGGGCCCTAGCTGCATACCTAGACACACACACACACACACACCTGATGTAACAAATTCAACCTGTTTCTCATAGACTCAAGGAAAGAGGTGGATTAGAGGTTAGAAGATGCTATTCTTCAGAGACTTGTTCCAGTGCCACTTTGTGATTTAGACAGATAAAACGTATGCATTTGTATATAAAAATGTCTTTTGGCATACGTCTGATTTTGTCCATAGTGATGTAATAGCGAATGACACTGATGATGTGTTAGACATCATCATAATCTCCACCATTAACTCCTGTTCTTCATGTAGTTACTGCAGGGAGCAAAGGGTTATTCCCGTAATATATATGATAAATTGACTAAAATTCCTGTTTCCCCATAGAAAGTACTGTATTTCTTAATCTTCTGGTGGATCTGTTAGGCTCTCTGTAACATATGAGGAGAGTCAAGTGAGTGTGTGTGTGTGTGTGTGTGTGTGTGTGTGTGTGTGTGTGTGTGTGTGTGTGTGTGTGTGTGTGAGAGAGTGTGCAGGTGTGTAGTAGGATGTTGAGAGCTAGCCAGATTTTACGGGGGTTACTTTCGGTCCCTGACCCAGTCCCAATAAACACATCCAGATGCCAAACACACACACACATGCACACACGCGGCAGGAGGTTTTATAGCCTTCAGCTCTGCCTTCGTTCCATCGCTGCTGTTCTTTCTCCTAACTCTCCCTGTTTACTTCTTCTTCTCCTTCTTCTTCTGCTCTTGCTCCTCCCCTCCCCGTCTTCCTCCTTCTTCTATTCCTCCCTCCTCCTTTTTATTCTGCCCCCCTTCCTCCTTTTATTGTATTCTTCTGCTCCTTCTCTTCTCCTCCAGCTCCACTTCCTCCTCCTCCATCTTGTTCGGCTCGTCCTCTTCCTCCAGCTCCTTTCCTTCTTCTTCTTTGTCTTCTTCAGCTTCAACTCTTCTTCCTACTCCTTCTCCTCTTTTTCCTTTTCCTTCTCCTCCACCTTTTTGTCTCATCTTTTGCTCCACCTCCACCTTCTCATCCTTCTTTATTTCTTCTTCTTCTTCTCTTCCTTCTCCTTCTCCTTCTGCTCCTTTTCTTCTTCATCCTCCTCCTTCTACTTCTTCTTCTCCCCTCCGTCCCTCTCTCCCACTGTGGCCAACACGGATCCTTCCAGTCTCCAGACAGGCTGGTGAAAACTTTCCTGAGACGGTTCATTGATTTCCAGCCCATCGACCTCCAATAGACACAAGGATCACTAAGCCTCTGTTTCTCTCCGTAACTCCGTCCATACGGAGGGGAAGCCGGGCGCCGCCTGGCTTCGATTTCCCAGCATCCCCTCTGCCAAGTCTACTGTCAGAGCTTTGCATGTAGGCTCTACCCCATCCAATGAGCTGGAGACAGATTGGACAGACGATCTTGTAGTGTGTGAAGGTTCAAGACTTTAATCTCTTGCATCCCGATCCATCCGGTAGCATCAGCGTTATTTCAGACGTGTTTGATTTTTACGCCTTGAATCTGGAAGGAGAACCTCGGAATGGAGAGTGGCAATAACCAGTGAGAGAAGGGATAATACAGGAAATATAGAAGGGGAAATTATTGCTTTGCTTCCATGTTGTAGTAGCGCGAGAGTTCATGTCATCTGGTCGTCAAATGTGTGTTCTCCCAAACCCAAAATCTGCAGATAGCGGTTATGAAGTGTGTGATGTCCAGTCTTTTCACAGTCTGTTCATTCATCTAGTGTGTCCCCGGTCCTAGGCAAGGTGGGTGTGTCATGTGTGCCATAACTCATACAGGAACTTTACCATACATCATCTTATAGAGATGTCAGCACATAAAAGTCAGTAAAACTTGTGTTTTGGAGGAAATTGTCCCTCAGAGATTGTGTTGCAGCAGGGTATGACAGGTTATCGATCAATTTGCCCCTTTTTCATGTTGCCCCCCCTGGACTGTAAATGGATGATACACACACACACACACACACACACACACACACACGCAGGTGGAGAGCTGACTGTGTCTTAAGGAGAATTTGACAAGATAAAACACTCACCCTGATGTATAATAGATGGCACTCTAGGAGAGGGACGCAAGGACACACACACACACACACACACGCACATACACACACACACTGAATCAAGCATCATGCACTACCTATCTGTAAAGGCCAATCAATGTTTCTGCTGGCAATAATTAGATATAATGTGCTTATTAATGGTGAATTATGATAATTATGAACAGGATGGGTGTGTCTGTCAGAAAAGGCTATGCTATCAATTTGTCATAATGGTAGAGCTCCCGCAGTTC
This sequence comes from Centroberyx affinis, assembly GCF_046629955.1. Taxonomy (NCBI): domain Eukaryota; kingdom Metazoa; phylum Chordata; class Actinopteri; order Beryciformes; family Berycidae; genus Centroberyx; species Centroberyx affinis. The sequence goes on from NW_027281733.1 coordinate 120,890, forward strand.
CTGCAGCTGTGTGTGTGTGTGTGTGTATCACACTGCCGTATCACACTATATTTAAATTGAGTCAGAGTCTTGTTCATGGTCAAAAAATGTCTTTTAAATTTAGCCACATTTTAGTCATGTCATATTGACTCGATTTAGTCATTTACTCATCAGAGTGGCTTAAGAATTTAGTCAACAGAAATATTATAATAATCAGAAGAAAATGTGTTTACTGCAGCAGCTCTTCAGCTGTAGATTAGAGAAATGAGCAGCACCGCATTAGTGTAGATTACATTTGCAACATTTAGACGTCTCCCGGTCTGTCGGCTGATCTGGGAGCTGTGTGTTATTTTTGGGGAAGTCTGAGTCGATGACAATGTACATTAATGCATGCCTGTGATCGGATAATAATAAACAATGTCTCCAATGATAAGCATTTTGTTTGCATGTGACCGGACGATGTAAACTCTTCTTTTTACAACTTGTTTCAGTTATGTAATAGTCTCCTAAGCGTGGTTTTGTTCCGCCATATTTTTGCCAATAACAGTGAATAATTTCTCATATCGTCATGCTACAGAATATCAACATGTCACAGTGACTGATGACTAAAGAGCAAGAGCAATACTTTTGGTCTTGACTCATAATAAATCCTGTCCTCATATGGCCAAATATTGACTCATTAGCCCAAGACTTGTCCTCTAACTCTGAGACTGACACACTTGCTTAAGGATGAACAGGATGTATGCGTAACACACACACACACACTGCCGTGACCTTGCCTGCGAGATACCAACTGGCCTTCTAAGTAGACAGCACATAACAGAATCATCCACACACACGTGGAGTTCAAATGCACGCGTGTTTGTCGTTGCCCTGCGACCCATCAGCCTGAACCCTCACTGTCTCTGACACACAGCAGAGCCTCCTCCTCTGCTTCCTATCTCTCAACACACACACACACACACACATACATATATATACATATGCACAAACACTCAAATACTTCTAGGAAAACGCCGCATACCGTACATGCACCCACTCCGAGGGCAGCAGACGGGGCAAGGGCGGTAGAATGTAAATGTCGTGTGTGACACAGAGATGGAGGGATAGAAAGATGAGTAAGTGGAGAGGTGGATGGGGATGAAAGTGAGTGTAAGGAGTTGGGGGGGTGAAGGGATAGAGAGGGGGTGATGGGTGGGGGAGCGGAGGCGGACGGGCTGGACGAGCGAGGAGAGGGTGTCTGCTTTATCTCTCCGTTCAGTTTAAGAGCGTTACCTTTTATGGTGGAGCTGATGGAATAGTTGTGCGTCTGCCAACTATGTGACACGGCCCATAGTCTATTTACTTGGGAGGGGAGGGGGGGGGGGGTCGGCCTCTCTCTCTCTCTCTCCCGCTTTTACATAAGAAACGTCCTACCTCCCCCTCTGCCTTTGAGGCGCGTCCTTTTTCATTCGCTCTCTCCCCCCCGACGGGACGGCCGAAAGAGTTTTGAGCGCGAGGGTGAAAAAGTTAGAGGGGTAGAAAAGAGAGAGGTAGATGTCAAGGGAGGAGGGGAGTAAAACGCGCGGTTTCCGTTTTGGAAAGTGTTATAGTGGAAGCTTTTTAGCACCGGCATGAATATTGATCGAGCGT